>NC_060189.1:36785559-36908059 GCF_021184085.1 Oncorhynchus gorbuscha | reverse complement strand
TTTCTTTCTGTCAGAGCGACTGTCATGCTCTTAGATTTATCTCCTATAACCACAGTTACACACCAAACTGGTCAACAAATGGTGCATGGGCTCACCAAGATACTCTGCCCACGTGTTGCAGCTCCAACTTCAACTTCATTTTTCATTTGGCATTAGTTTTTCTCGCAGGCTTTATAATCCATTGTTATCCTGACAATCTTTCTCTCCTCTGTTTGTGGTTCTTAGGATAAGGTCACTGTTAAGGTTAATGTTTCGTGAAAACCAAACATACAATGGCATTAAACCTTATTGCAAACCCTGGGTTGAAAGCTGTTCTGTAATCCTTTATGACTGTAGATAATACAGAAACCAGAACACTAGCTCTATCTCTGTCTCTCTGTTCCAATCTCTAACTGAAACACAGGACAGCAACACTAGCTCTGTCTCTGTCTCTCTGTTCCAATCTCTAACTGAAACACAGGACAGCAACTCTAGCTCTGTCTCTGTCTCTCTGTTCCAATCTCTAACTGAAACACAGGACAGCAACTCTAGCTCTGTCTCTGTCTCTCTGTTCCAATCTCTAACTGAAACACAGGACAGCAACACTAGCTCTATCTATGTCTCTCTGTTCCAATCTCTAACTGAAACACAGGACAGCAACTCTAGCTCTATCTCTGTCTCTCTGTTCCAATCTCTAACTGAAACACAGGACAGCAACACTAGCTCTATCTCTGTGTCTCTGTTCCAATCTCTAACTGAAACACAGGACAGCAACACTAGCTCTATCTCTGTCTCTCTGTTCCAATCTCTAACTGTAACACAGGACATCAACTCTAGCTCTATCTCTGTCTCTCTGTTCCAATATCTAACTGAAACACAGGACAGCACCACTAGCTCTATCTCTGTGTCTCTGTTCCAATCTCTAACTGAAACACAGGACAGCAACACTAGCTCTATCTCTGTCTCTCTGTTCCAATCTCTAACTGTAACACAGGACATCAACTCTAGCTCTATCTCTGTCTCTCTGTTCTAATCTCTAACTGAAACACAGGACATCAACTCTAGCTCTATCTCTGTCTCTCTGTTCCAATCTCTAACTGAAACACAGGACAGCAACTCTAGCTCTATCTCTGTCTCTCTGTTCCAATATCTAACTGAAACACAGGACAGCAACTCTAGCTCTATCTCTGTCTCTCTGTTCCAATCTCTAACTGACACACAGGACTCTAGCTCTATCTCTGTCTCTCTGTTCCAATCTCTCACTGACACACAGGACTCTAGCTCTATCTCTGTCTCTCTGTTCCAATCTCTCACTGAAACACAGGACTCTAGCTCTATCTCTGTCTCTCTGTTCCAATCTCTAACTGTAACACAGGACAGCAACTCTAGCTCTATCTCTGTCTCTCTGTTCCAATCTCTCACTGAAACACAGGACTCTAGCTCTATCTCTGTCTCTCTGTTCCAATCTCTCACTGAAACACAGGACTCTAGCTCTATCTCTGTCTCTCTGTTCCAATCTCTCACTGAAACACAGGACTCTAGCTCTATCTCTGTCTCTCTATTCCAATCTCTCACTGACACACAGGACTCTAGCTCTGTCTTTATTTACATTTTTTATTGAACCTTTATTTAACTCGGCAAGTCAGTTTAGAACAAATATTTTTTGATGGCCTACCAAAAGGCAAAAAGGCCTCCTGCGGGGATGGGGGCTGGGATAAAAAATAAAAATACAGGACAAACACACATCATAAGAGACACCGAAAACAACAACACAGCATGGCAGCAACAACTCTGTCTTTCTGTTCCAATCTCTAACTAAATCACAAGACATCAACACTAGCTGTATCTTTGTCCTCTCTGTTCAAGTCTGTAACAAGGTACTACCAATATGTAAATGTCTTCTGGCTAACGTATTCAGATTCACATGTCAGCCATCCTGACACCGGGTACCATTCCCGGGGACCTCAGAGCGTCACACGGTCCTCCGGTGTCACCTTGCTGTGCCAGCCCCGGAGCAGGCTGCTGGATGCTCTGACACTCACAATTAGACGGCCGTGTCACCGCCACACGATTAGACAATATTGGACGCTATAGTCCGCCTCACCTCTTGCTCTCTTCTTGTCTGTCAGACTTTTATGATAATTTTGAGTTTTGTATTTTCCGTTTAAGGATAGGTTCTGGCCAGCAGCATAATCCTGAAATGAGGATACGTCATTGATGCATAAGTTGTTTGTGATTGTTGAACTTTCCCACCTCTGGAATAGAGCTGAGGTTCATTGAGATCATGTAAGGGTTGCGGTGTGTGTGATCTGTTTACAAGACTGGCGTTAGCAAGGGTCATGGGTCAACATTATTGCATGCGGTCACACCATGTTGGCTAATAAGTGTGACAATATTGCGTTTTCTGTTGCCTGCGTTTTCTGGAATGGTCTCAACAACAGTATGTTCTGTTCTACTGAATATTAGTGCCTTGAGAAAGTATTCATACCCCTTTGACTTATTCTACATTTGTTGTTTTACAGCCTGAATTCAAAATGGAGTATTCTTGTTTTCACCCATTTACACACAATACCCCATAATGACAAGGTGAAAACATGTTTGTTTTTTTATTTGGCAAATGTATTGAAAATTAAACACAGAAATATGTCATTTACATAAGAATTCACACCCCAGAGTAAATACTTTGGCAGTGATTACAGCTGTGAGTCTTTCTGGGAAAGTCTCTAAGAGATTTCCAGACCTGGATTAGGCAACATTTGGCCATTATTCTTTTCAGAATCCTTCCAGCTCTGTCAAGTTGGTTGTTGATCACTGCTAGACAACCATTTTCAGGGTCTTTCTATAGATGTTCAAGTAGATTTAAGTCAAAACCTTAACTCGGTCAGAACTTTCACTGTCTTCTTGGCAAGAAACTCCAGTGTAGATTTGGCCTTGTGTTTGCGGTTATTGTCCTGCTGAAAGGTGAATTAATCTCCCAGTGTCTGGCGCAAAGCAGACTGAACCAGGTTTTCCTCTAGGATTTTATCTGTGCTTAGCTCCATTCCGTTTATTTTTTATCCTGAAAAATTCCACAGTTCTTAATGATTACAAGCATAACCATAACACGATGCAGCCACCACCATGCTTGAAAAGATGGAGAGAGGTACTCAGTGTTGTATTGGATTTGCCCTAAACATAACACTTTGTATTCAAAAAATTAATTGCTTGCCACATGTTTGCAGTATTACTTTAGTGCCTTGTTGCAAACAGGATGCATGTTTTGTAATATTTTATTCTGTGCAGGCTTCCTTCTTTTCAATCTGTCAATTAGGTTAGTATTGTGGAGTAATGACAATGTTGACGCATCCTCAGTTTTCTCCTATAACAGGCAAAAAACTCTGTAACTGTTTTCAAGTCACAATTGTCCTCATGGTGAAATTCCTGAGCTGTTTCCTTCATTTCCGGCAACTGAGTTAGGAATGGCACCTGTATCGTTGCAGTGACTGGGTGTAATTAATGACTTCACCATGCTCAAAGGGATATTTAATGTCAGCTTTATTTTATTTTTTACCCATCTACTGTATCAACAGGTGACCTTCTTTGCAAGGCATTGGAAAATCTCCCTGGTCTTTGTGGTTGAATCTGTGTTTAAAATGCATTGCTCGACAGAGGGATAATTGTGTGTGTGGGATACAGAGATGAGGTAGTCATTAAAAAAAATCAAGTTAAACACTATATTTACAAACAGAGTGAGCCTTCGCAAGGGGTTGAATACTTATTAACTCAAGACATTTCATCTTTTAATTTGGATTAATTTGTAAAAATCTCTGAAAACATAATTCCACTTTGACATTGGATATTGGATATTGTCTGTAGGCCAGTAAATTTGAAATGGATAACCAATCTGCCGTTCTGCACTTGAGCAAGGCTGTTACCTCCCAACAGCAACTGCTCCCCGGGCGCCGATGACGTCGATGAAGGCAGCCCCCCACACCTCTCTGATTCAAAGAGGTTGGGATAAATGCAGAAGTGTAATGGCTGTTGGAAGAAGGTGTGGACCAAGGTGGTACGTGTTCATGATTTTTATTAACTGAACACTGAAATGAACAAAAATAACAAAGAGAATGAACGAAACCGAAACAGTTCTGTCTGGTGCAGACCCCACAAAAACCCTGTGGGGAAAAGCTACCTAAGTATGGTTCTCAATCAGAGACAACAATAGACAGCTCTCCCTGATGGAGAACCATACCCGGCCAAAACAAAGAAATACAAACACATATAAAAAGAACATAGAATGCCCACCCAAAGCACACCCTGACCAAGCCAAAAATAGAGACATAAAAAGCTCTCTACGGTCAGGGAGTGACAGGAAGACACATTCCAGGTGAATGCACTCAGTTGTTAAACTAACTAGGTATTCCCTATTATATTGTGTTTTTCCTGATATACGGAGGTGTAACGCACGTCGTGGGTGGAAAAAGAGGAGGACCAATGCGCAGCGTGGTAAGTGTCCATATTGTTTTAATAAGAATACTGAAAACTGAACAAAAACAAAAAAAAATGACAAAATGAACAGTCCTGACCGGTGACGCAAAACACAGAATCGAAAATAATCACCCACAAAACACAGGTGGGAAAAGGCTACCTAAGTATGATTCTAAATCAGAGACAACGAACGACACCTGCCTCTGATTGAGAACCATACCAGGCCAAACACATAAACACAACTAAAACAAAGACATAACAAAGGAACTAAGGTCAGAACATGACAGGAGGATAATGTAAAGTGCTATTTCAAAAGCAGAGCAGCCTGTACCTAAAGGTTAGGATACAAACCAATCTCACAAATGTTTTGTGACAAATAGATGCTTCTGAAAATGTTGTGCTTAACACATTTGTGCATACTGCATATAACTTCTTAAATATATTATGTCAAGTTTGTTTGTCATACAGTATATGTGGACTAATTAATATGTAAGGATTCTTTGAAATTAACCCATTAATGTTGCTCTCGGGGATGCCTCACTGAGACAGTGAGTGAAAACATTCTTGATGACTTTGAAGGGCTTATTGAGACAGCGAAAGCGTTCTTGATGACTGTGTAATGGAGATGAATGAGTTGGGCTGTAGAATCTTTTTTATAACTATCATCAACACCTGGTTGCTTCTGGAAACATCTGCTTGCGTAACTCGTGTCATTCTGGACACGTCTTCACATGACACATGCGATGTGATACACATATGTCCATATGCAGACGTGTGCACTTGTGTGTGAAACACATGTGCACACACACATGCAGATATATACACACACACACACACAGACGCACACACATGCACGCACACACACATGCAGATATATACACACACACACAGACGCACACACACGCACGCACACACACACACATGTAGTTAAGTAAGGGTGTCCATACTATTGATGGGTTAGTGTATCCATTTTCACTTGTTGTTGGTGGGAAAGGTCCAACATCATGCATCCCAAATGGCAACCTATTCCCTATATAGTGCACTACTTTTTTTTTACTAAGGCCCCTAGGGCTGTGGTAAAAAATAGTTCATTTTATAGGGAATAGGGCACCATTTGGGATACAACCTATATGCAGTATGACTACACCATATTGGTATCAACCTGCATCTCTCCTTCCCTTTCAGCCCAGACTGAACCTACATCTCTGGCACTTGTAACAACCCTGCAGGTCTATGACTGCCAGGGTGAAAGGGTTCAGAGTGGAGAGAGAGGAAGAGAGAGAGAGAGAGTGAAAGAGAGACAGGAAGGAGAGGAGAGGAAGGAGTGAGGTGGCATGGTGGGGTGGTGGGGGGGTTGTTGAAGTTGAAGCCTGTTCTTTTGTGCAGCCGCTTCTGATCATTTACATCAAGTTGACATTCGGAGAGTTTACTCTGGGGTCTGTAATTGTATTCTTTCGCCAGTTCTGCATTGCCAACCGTGAAAATGGAATCATATCAACCCTGACCAATTTTTAATGTACAAAATGAATTGGCAGAGGTTCAAAAAAGAGAGCTACAATTCAAATCAGGTGAATGATACATGGGAGTTTTTTTCTAGAATGCACAGAGCCGAGAGCACCCCCCCCACACTGCTCAACCCGTCCCCCTAGCCCCCCCCTGCTCTCAGCTATCATATTACAATGGATTTCTTTTGCTTTCAGGGGAAGGGTAGGCAGGTTTTGGGGGAAGCTTGGGGGGGGGGGGCTGAAGAGAGGTGTTCTAGTGAGAGAGAAAGAGATTTATAGTTGTCTTAAAGGTGAATTAACTAATTGAATTGATGGCCTAAAACAAGGACGGACAACCTCAATTTGACTGAGTTCACTGTAGCTGCTCAAAAGAGACAGAGGTTGACATTTCATTGGCCCTGCTGGGTGGCTAATGTTGTGATGAGTGAGGGAATGCTGGCGTTTAAAACTGAACTGACACCATCCTGGTCTTGGATACGTCTGTATGAGATGGGGGTTAAGGGCTCTCTGGTATGGGACTCACTCCATCAATCATGTTTAGCTTGTGCGCATGCCACAGAAATATAAGGTAAATTAGCTGTCCTGGAATGTTTACCCTCTATTGTAATGTTGTGAGCATACAAGACAAGATACCACTCAGATTAGACAGCCATTAAGTATTATTTTATGAATGATCTATATGTTCAGTCAGGTAACTCACAACTCATATCGAGAATACATCATAGTTTACCTGACCACCTACAGGTCTTTGCTGTTGAATTCCCTTAAAGCTAGAGGATTGTCATTGCTAGTTCATTGTTGATTCTCCTCAACATTCCATTGGATTATATTGGATCTAAAATGATCCAGAATGATCCAGAAGGATCAGCGTGTTGGAATCTGCTCGTGTATGGAGAGGATCTCAAAGATTCCATATCTCCTAGAGATACTCCCCTCTTTTTCTCCGACTTCAACTCCTAGTCCCTATTCCCCCTGTGACAGTGCACCGAACCCCAGAAAACGGACGTGTCTCTTCCTCTTCCATATTCCAGTCTCTCAGAGAGAGAGAGAGAGAGAGAGGGATGGAGAGAGAGGGATGGAGAGAGAGAGAGAGAGAGAGAGAGAGAGAGAGAGAGAGAGAGAGAGAGGGAGAGAGCAAAAAAACAAAGGGAGCGAAACGAAAGCCATACATATGTTAAAATCACATCAGTAATAAAGATTAAGTAGAAGTTAATAGCATCCTCAGTCATGCTTGTGGAGGTAATCTCTCTTTTTTTAAATCAAAATTAGATTTGGAGGAAAGGAACAAACAGGGGGCGAGACTTTGGCGTAATATTTTAATCAAATTGTCATGAATGAGTGCATACAATTAGAGATGCTGTCAGTCACAGAGCCAGGGACCCTGTTGTCACTCAGCTGTCATGTCGGGGAAGGGGGCTGGAGGGAGGGGGGTTAAGCAAGGGGGAGGCATGACACGACCAGGATTAGAGATGATGACCTTTTGCAGGGTCCCACATACAGTATGCGACCCCTTTGGCTACTGTGCCTTGCGCTGTTGTAGCCGTCGTATGGACACCGTCTCCGTGTGTCTACTCAAAGAAGGTCAAGGACATGTGTGTGCATGCGTGCGTGTGTGTGTGTTCCTTACAGGCAGACTAATTAAGGGGCCGAGGTGGCTGCTCTGGAAGTCAGACAGTGAGAGACAAATCTCCTAATCTCATCAAATGATATTAGAGCACACAGAGAGAGAGACATGCAGGGACGGGGGGTGGAGAGGGAGAGAGGGAGGGAGGAAGATAAAGGTATAGAGGCCAAGAGGGGTAGAGTAAGAGGCAAATAGGGAGAGTGGCGACATGGAGGGAGATTGCGATAGAGAAGGAGGGGGAGAGAAGCAGGGGAGGACGAGGTGAGTTACAAATGGAGACAGGTAGACAATCAGGTTTTGCAGGCCACACTATACATGAATGCTATCATAGAAATGATTGTGTGGAATAAACACTCATGTCGCTGTTATCATACAGAAAGAGATCCCCCCCCTCCTCCTCCTCCTCCTCATCCATCTCTGTTGATTCTATTGCTGTTGTTTTTTGCATGAGCACTCTAAAGCCTAAACAAGTGTGAAAACGATGGCTTATTAGTGTTGTTTGGGCCCGGGCGGTCTCCGTCTCTGTCTCGCCATGCACTGTGAATAAAACGCCCTGCGATTCGCCTCGGCATTGCTGATCTCTGTGCGTTGGAGCGTCGTCCTGCCTGCCTGCTCATGGTGAGATAATCAATTTGTGACACACCTAAAGAGGACCAGGGCTGGCTTCTCTTAATTGGGCTATTATGAGACCAAGAGGCATAGACAAATGAGGGGGCTACTTTATTATTAGCCAGACTGTTTGAGGAGAAGAGTACATTATTCTCCCTTCGTTGCCTATTGTATTTCTACCCCTCTGTTGAAGAAGAACAAAAACACATTTTCATCTTTATGTTGTTGGAGATGACCAAACCATGAGGGATCCTCTCAGAGATCAAGCATGCGTTCCAAATGGCACCCTATTTCCTATAGTGCACTACTTTTGATAAGGGCCCTGGTCAAAAGTAGTGCGCTAAATAGGGAATAGGGTGTAATTTGCGACGCAGACCAAAATACATGTAGAGAATGCTCGGCCCACCATACTGGAGGTTAGCATGTGTGTCACCCACCCTTTTAAACCTGTTTTAACATTATCGCCATATTATTTGTACAAGTCATTACTTGCAAGAGGGAGGACCCCCCCCCCCCTTCCCTCCAACTTTGATAACCGATAATTATGATTTATCAAATACATTTATCAGAATCAAGTCATTACTTAAAGTGACAGACTGAAGAGAAAATTGACATGTTAGCCAACACAGCAGACAGGTACGTAGTCCCAACATTTGGTACAACTAATTAAACACAATGTATGTCAGACACAGTGACTGATGCCTTGCATAATGGCATGTGTGTTTGTGAGCTGCGGGAAAAATCTACTCAGCCAAAACTGAAACCGAAACGCCATGTGACAAGAAAACCACGGGCGACGTCAAGCTCTCCACTGAGAGAGGACTGACAGCATTTTGATTCAAAAACGTTATTGAGCACCAAGTTAAAAAGCAGGGACAAAATTGAATGTATTTACTCTGTAGATATTTTACGTCCCAACAGCCCACAGTGACACACACACAATCCTACCTTTCCTCTTTGTGTTATATACACTGATTTAAGTTGTTTTGCTACACAGAACATTGGCCAGTGTCACCTAGTGTGTGATTGTGTCAGATTTACTCTGTGGAGAGTAAAATATTTCCATCAAAACCACACCCATCATTATCATATTCCCCAGCAAGCTCTACTGCAGCTAGATTCTTTTTTAGGATTGTTTTTAATAACTGTGATTTTGCATGTAGCATTGCAAGAGCCTTAACTCCTGTAGCTTGATGTACAAGTACACCCCCTGGACAGGACACTATTGTCACGCCTTGGTCATTGTATCTTGTGTTTTTGTTATATGTTTGGGTAGGCCAGGGTGTGACATGGGTTTATATGTTCTTATTTCTTATTGGGTTTGTATTAATTGGGAGTGTGTATTATTAGGGGTGTGTCTAGTTAGGCTTGGCTGCCTGAGGCGATTCCTAATTGGAGTCAGCTGATTCTAGTTGTCTCGGATTGGGAACCGTATTTAGGTAGCTTGAGTGCGCATTGTATTTCGTGGGTGATTGTACCTGTCTTAGTGTTAGTCACCAGATAGGCTGTATTAGTTTCATTCGTTTGTTGTTTTCTTCTTCTGTTATTTCATGTACCGTATTAGCTTCATTAAAAGTCATGAGTAACCTACACGCTGCATTTCGGTCTGCCTCTCTACAAACAACAGACAAAGTTCATTACAGAATCACCCACCACGATTCACAGACCGAGCAGCGTGTGAACTGGCAGGATCTGAAGGAGGACTGGCAGGATCTGAAGGAGGACGATATGGATTATACTACGTGGGAAGAAATCGACAGGTGGGCGGCCGACCCAGTGCGAGTTCAGGAGCCCGCCTGGGATTCCCTACAGCAATGCGAAGAGGGCTATACACGGATGGAATCGAAAAGGAGAGCACGGCTATACAGAGCGAAAACCGTAGGTAACGGGGAAAGTGCAGAGAGAGAGTGGCAGAGTCAGGAGTCAGACCTGAGCCTACTCTCCCTGTTAATTGTGAGGAGCAGCAATATGAGGACTTCTGGTCTTGGGAGATGATATTAGACGGAAAAGGACCCTGGGCGCAGCCGGGAGAATATCGCCGTCCCAAGGAGGAAATAGAAGTGGCTAAAGCGGAGAGGCGTGAGTATGAGGAGGCAGCACTGCGACGTGGTTGGAAACCGGAAAGTCACCCCAAAAAATTTATTGGGGGGGAGCTAAAAGGGAGAATAGTTATGCCAGGTAGGAAACCTGCGCATACTCCCTGTGCTCACCGTTGGGCTAGAGAGAACGGGCAGGCACCATGTTATGCTATGGAGCGCACGGTGTTTCCAGTGCGGGTGCAGAGCCAGCTGCGACTTATACCAGCCCTTCCTATTGGCCGGGCTAGAGTGGGCATCGAGCCAGGTAAGCTTGGGCAGGCTCGGTGCTCTAGAGCTCCAGTGCGCCTGCACGGTCCGGTCTATCCAGAGCCACCTCTACACACCAGTCCTCCGGTAGCAGCTCCCCGCACCAGGCTTCCTGTGCGTGTCCTCGCGCCAGTACCACCAGTTCCAGCACCACGCACCAGGCCTCCAGTGCGCCTCGCCTGTTTAGCGCAGCCAGAGCTTTTCTCCTCTCCTGCGCTGCCGGAGTCTCCTGTCTGTCCAGCGCCACCAGAGCTCCCAGTCGGCCCAGCGCGTCCAGTGCGCATCGCCTGTTCAGCACAGCCAGTGCTTTTCTCTCCTCCTGTGCTATCGGAGTCTCCAGCCTGTTTAGCGCAGCCAGAGCCTTTCTCCTCTCCGGCGCTGCCGGAGTCTCCTGTCTGTCCAGCGCCACCAGTGCTACCAGTCGGCCCAGCGCGTCCAGTGCGCCTCGCCTGTTCAGCGCAGCCAGAGCTTTTCTCCTCTCCTGCACTGTTGGAGTCTCCCGCCTGTTCAGCTCAGCCAGAGCCTTTCTCCTCTCCTGTGCTGCCGGAGTCTCCTGTCAGCCCAGCGTCACCAGTCTGCCAGGATCCACCAGAAGTGCCAGTCTGCCAGGATCCGCCAGAAGTGCCAGTCTGCCAGGATCCGCCAGAAGTGCCAGTCTGCCAAGATCTTCTAGATCGGCCAGACAACCTTAATCATCCAGGTCCACCAGCCAGCCAGGATTTACCGGAGCCTACTACCTGCCTGAGCTTCCTCTCAGTACTGAGCTTCCTCTCAGTACTAGGCTCCCTCTCTGTACTGGGCTCCCTTTCAGTACCGAGCTTCCTCTCAGTACCGAGCTTCCTCTCTGTCCCGGGCTGCCCCTCTGTCCCGGGCTGCCCCTCTGTCCCGGGCTGCCCCTCTGTCCCGGGCTGCCCCTCTGTCCCGGGCTGCCCCTCTGTCCCGGGCTGCCCCTCTGTCCCGGGCTGCCCCTCTATCCCGAGTTGCCCCTCTATCCCGAGTTGCCCCTCTATCCCGAGTTGCCCCTCTATCCCGAGTTGCCCCTCTATCCCGAGCTG
Organism: Oncorhynchus gorbuscha; assembly: GCF_021184085.1. Classification (NCBI taxonomy): domain Eukaryota; kingdom Metazoa; phylum Chordata; class Actinopteri; order Salmoniformes; family Salmonidae; genus Oncorhynchus; species Oncorhynchus gorbuscha. Next base: position 36,896,478 of record NC_060189.1, on the reverse strand, counting down.
CCCCTCTGTCCCGAGCTGCCCCTCTGTCCCGAGCTGCCCCTCTGTCCCGAGCTGCCCCTCAGTTATGTGGGGATCAGGGTGAGGACTATTAGGCCATGGTCGGTGGAGAAGGTGGATTATCCTAGGACGCGAAGGGGAGGAACTAGGACATTTATGGAGTGGGGTCCACGTCCCGAGCCAGAACCGCCACCATGGACAGACGCCCACCCGGACCCTCCCTATGCTCTTGAGGTGCGTCCCGGAGTCCGCACCTTAGGGGGGGGGGGTTCTGTCACGCCTTGGTCATTGTATCTTGTGTTTTTGTTATATGTTTGGGTAGGCCAGGGTGTGACATGGTTTATATGTTGTTATTTCGTATTGGGTTTGTATTAATTGGGAGTGTGTATTATTAGGGGTGTGTCTAGTTAGGCTTGGCTGCCTGAGGCAATTCCTAATTGTCTCGGATTGGGAACCGTATTTAGGTAGCTTGAGTGCGCATTGTATTTCGTGGGTGATTGTACCTGTCTTAGTGTTAGTCACCAGATAGGCTGTATTAGTTTCATTCGTTTGTTGTTTTCTTCTTCCGTTATTTCATGTACCATATTAGCTTCATTAAAAGTCATGAGTAACCTACATGCTGCATTTCGGTCTGCCTCTCTACAAACAACAGACGAAGTTCATTACAACTATTCTTTCTCCTTAATGCCAATTAGAGATGCATCAGGTCCCATTTTTACAGACTTTGGTATGACTCGGCCAGGGATTGCACTCACAACCTTCCTATCGCAGGGCGGACACTCTAACCACAAGGCCACTGGTGCATGTGCATTCCCTGAATGATTTAATCTTATGCTTCACAAAAATAAACAACGTACATTTTTCTAAACTAATCCAATCAGTTAGTTAGATAGATGTATTGCACCCACTACTGAAATGGTTGTTACAGTTGAAATATACTATATGAGGTGTTATTACATCTGAGGTGTTATTACATAACACTGAAACTGTTAATTCCCTGACACGGACAAAGTTTAACAGTGTCGGCACGAAGCACAGTGTTCATTTAACACTCAAATGTTTTGGGCCCGTATGGACACTGGCCCAGTGTTACATGTAACAGTCGGTGTTGATTTAACAATGGAGTGTAATACCAATGTGTTATGCATTCAGCCCGTTATCATGTAAAACACCATAACCATCACAACATGCTACTCACACAAGGAAATGTCACCTCCTGTGAAATGGCGATGGCATGCTATTCCAGCAAATAACCCATATTACTTGAATGATAAACACCCCTTGACAAAGAGTAGTAAATATCAAATGGAGAGCAGTAAAAATAAATGGTACGTCCCTCTCTGGTTATGGATTGGCTCATCGATCAGAGAGGAAACATAGATATTCTCTTGACAAGTAACGGGGTTGGTTGCACAGCGGACATGGCGGACGGACATAAGTACGCGAGCGAACAAACGAGGCTCAGTGTGGAGTGGAAGGCGGCCGAAGGCGGTAAGGTGCATCGGTGTGGGACGTGCTCCATTTGAGCGCGGATTATGGAAGCAGTGCATCTTGGGAGTCAGGTAGAAGAGGACAGGAAGTTGATGGATGGGGACTTTTGATTGATTTAACTCTGTCTGGTGAGGCTCAGTGGTTCAAGACGTGCTAAAGAGTAGAGGAGATGAGGAGACATTATCAAGAGTAATTTCTTCAGGTACACTTATGCATGCAACGGGAGGATATCATTTGGTGTGCATCCCAGAAAGCAGCCTATTTCCTATATAGTTCATTTCCTTTGACCAGACCCCTATGGGTCCTGGTCAAAAGTAGTGCACTATGAAGGGAAAATGGTGCCATTTTGAACCCAGGCATGGTCTGTGTTGAACCCATCTGGTCATGATGTTGCCATTTTTTGGGACCAGTTATGTATGTTAACTTGACTCTTTATGTCAATGGGGCTGTTATACTGTATGTCTGATGTGTTTGGCATAACATATGTCTGTATGATCTCATTATAAATCATCCAAGACATCCATTCATCCGTTACACCCGTTAAACGTATAACATGAATCCCCAAATAGTGATTACAAGGTAACTAAAACCACAGTTACATCTCACATTCACATAATACTGATAATTACCAAGATAATAAATGTATTAAGATCTCCTCATTCATTAATTTGTCCTGCTGCAGGCAGGCCTGACTGGAGCTAGACTGTGTCTTCGTCCCAAATGGCACCCTTTTCCCTATGTATTGCACTAGTTTTGATCAGAGCCCTATGTTCCAGTATGGGCTCTGGTCAAAAGCAGTGCCATATAATAGGGAATAGGGTACCATTTGGGATGCAGCCTACAGCAGTGTATCCATTCATCCAACAGTGTTATTCCCAGTCATTTGTCTACATCAGCGGCCCACATCAGAGCTCAGATTGAGCTGCAGCCAAGCTCTACCACTTAATCACCGGGTTAATGCCAGCCTCAGAGGAAGAGAAGGTGTTGGACATATTGAGATTTCAGTCCATTTACAAAATGTGCATAGGAAATTACCCAGACCCCGTGTCATTCTCACCCCCCTCAACCCCCTTCTGCCCCCGAGACACTGTTAATGCCAGCAGGGCATGGGGGGAAAGAGGGAGGAAAACAGGGAGGAGTGGGGGTGAAGGAGAAGGAGATGTTAATCAAAACCTGCCCGCATGTTTTAAAATAGTTGGCATTGAGTCATTCCCCTTCTCTCATTTCTCCAGCCCTCCTTTCTTTCTCTCCCTCATTTTATTCTCTCTTCTCTCCTTGTCTCCTTCTGTCATTTCTCTCACTTCATCTTTCGTCCTCCACCGTTCTCCGTTCATTTCTCTTTCTTTCTACCTCTTCCTTTTATATTCCTGTCCTCTCTCTCTTCCACACTCTCTATCTGTATCACTCTCACTTCCTCCCTTCCCACCCCTCTCTCTCTCTCTCTCCATTCGGTGGGAACATGGCGTCCTGAGTCCCTGTGAAATATAACTGCCGGTGTCTGAGGAGGGGCTGTGTGTGCGCTCTGGCAATATGCTCTCACTCAATCAGATTTGCATAAGTAACCTCTCAGCAGGGCTGCTCCACTGCCCAGGTGCAGGCCTATTTGCATATAGAACTGTGAGAGGGCTCCCCAGAGTCACTTTAGACTCCAGTGACTGCTGAGTGAGCTTACGGGCCGCGGCGCCCCCACATGAAATTTGAATTAAAAACCTTGCCTTCCGCCCTGTTTTTTTTTAGGGGATGGGGTGGGTTTGGGGGAGGGGGTGGGGGGGGGGGTGTTTGTGTGTGTGTGAGTTTGTGCGTGTGCTTGTGTGTCTGAGGGCGGAAATGGGGCTCAACACGGAGGCATGTCAGTAATGAATGGAGAGACAGATAGCCCAAAAGAGATGGATGGATGGATGGACAGAGGGATGGGATGGACCACTGCTCACAGTCTTGGAACGTCAGGATGAGATTGAAGGTGAAGGGATGATACGTGTGGTGTCATGTGGACAAATGTAAAACAGAAAGCTGAGTTTACGCCATTACCCCTGAATCATCTACTATTATGGACTGATTTGTAATGAGAAGTTTAACCAAAATCTCTTCTGCATCTTCTTCCTCAATGGTGATAACAGCACATTTTTTATTATTTTTTATTTCACCTTTATTTAACCAGATAGGCTAGTTGAGAACAAGTTCTCGTTTGCAACCGCGACCTGGCCAAGATAAAGCAAAGCAGTGTGACACAGACAACAACACAGAGTTACACATGGAGTAAACCATAAACAAGCCAATAACAAAATAAACAAATCAATGACACAGTAGAAAAAATAAAGTCTATATACAGTGTGTGCAAAAGGCAAGAGGAGGTAGGCAATAAAAAGGTCATAGGAGCAAATAGTTACAATTTACCAAATTAACACTGGAGTTATAAATGAGCAGATGATGATGTGCAAGTAGAGATACTGGTGTGCAAAAGAGCAGAAAAGTAAATAAATAAAAACAGTATGGGGATGAGGTAGGTAGTAGATTGGGTGGGCTATTTACAGATGGACTATGTTAGCTGCTCAGATAGTTGATGTTTAAAGTTGGTGGGGGAAATAAAAGTCTCCAACTTCAGCGATTTTTGAAATTCGTTCCAGTCTCTGGCAGCAGAGAACTGGAAGGAAAGGCGGCCAAATGAGGTGTTGGCTTTGGGGATGATCAGTGAGATATACCTGCTGGATGTGTGCTACGGGTGGGTGTTGTTATTGTGACCAGTGAACTGAGATAAGGGCGGCGCTTTACCTAGCATAGACTTATAGATACAGCATATGATGACTGAGATAAGATAATTAAACGTTAACAGTGCAAACACCATATTATATCTGTACCACTGAGCACTGTTTCTACCCTTCTCTGGGTGTAAATTCAAGCATATACTGAATATTGAAATGTATCCTCTTATTCTCATATGGCGTGACAGTAGCAAAGGAAATTGGCTGAGAGGATCTCACTGGTGTCCCATTTTCTAAGAGATAAAAACTTGTAAAACAATGTATTTTAATACATGAGGACCCACAGTTTGCATCAGAAGGGAATAATTCTGGGGCTCCAGCTTTGACCTTGACTTAATACTATCTTTAACAGAGGGCTATTTGGTGAAACCACTGGCTGTACTGTATGTCATTTGTACTTTCTTATATGTTAATGTATCGAGGAATTTATTCTAAATCCCTAGGAGAAAAAAAGGAGTCACCGGGGAATTCCAATGGCTGAGCAATATCCTTTTCCCATGAATAGAGGATATTGTGCACTGACCGTTAGAGGAATAGCCTATTTGAATATATCCTTCTGTTGTCTGTGACTGCTTGCGAAGGTAATCAGATAATATTGAGAGGTGTCTAGAATACAACAAGGATGGTACAATCCTCTGTAGTGTGTTTGTTCTGAACTGTGGTCGTTCCCTTTAAAATAGGAATGTAGGAAATAAAACCACTGGTCATTCATTTAAGTCTTACATCTGCGTCTATGAGTGAGGGTCTTTTTAAAACAAAGATTTACAGAAGGGTATATATTGAGCTTGTATCGGTACTTTAGCAAAACCACTTAACTTCAACTTTCATTTTCATCCAAGAAGTGCGATATGTATTGTATGGTATATCCAATGTATGTGGTGGCAATGAAACATTAGTTTAGTTTCCACATTCACAGTGTACACACCTCTCCGCTGTAAAGTACTACACAAAACTCTTGACTACATGCTTAGCTCACACTGTGCAAACACACCATGTGTAAGTGAACCTGTCTTTTTACCTAGAGCAGGTCAGGCACCCTATAGTGAACATTAGAAAGGACGCTTGTTATATACAGTGCGGGCAGTGTTAGGTTAAGAAGGGGAAGAAAGTGGATGGTGGAAATATAAGGCTAACCTATCCCACCAGGTCTTCATCTCTTATGTATAGAAATTGGAAACGTCTGACTGTCCGAAGCGTCTTATCTCCCTGTCCAGATAGCATCACAAAACAGGTCTGTAATGACCACATGCTCCATTTGATAATCCAAAAGCCGTCCCCTTCCCTGTCCCCGTTTGTGCAGAGATATGTGTGCTTTCTCCCCGCCGTCCGTTGCTAGGGTCTTAGGGCTTAGGGCCTGGAGAGCATGAGTGCATTACAAATACAAAGGAAATGCATTTGGGCTCTCTCTCTCCACTGCTCCGGCTGCTGGGTTAACATAATAGCCTTCCCCTGCTGGCCCTGGCCTTGTTTTTGATTGATACTTTTCAATTACAGTCGCTCCGTCCAACCTGTCCCAACCCGCTCCCTCCACCCAAACATTCAAAATGCTATTTTTTTCCCCTCTGTGATAACTTCAAACATTTAGGGGGTACAAGAGCGCCAGTAACCCTGTTTAGCTGGTGCAGTAAATTGGTTCCATGTTCAACATAATAGCACTGACAGGCTTTTGCTAGGGAAATCAGTCTGGCAAAGGGACATGCCAACGATAAGACACCCAGCTTTGAAATTCTATTTCTCGGTATCAGAATTAAATCTGGACTTTTTCTTTGCTGGTGAGGCACTCTGTAGTTGCTTCCTCCACAGCTGTACCATTTGATCATGGGTGACAACTAATACTTACCCCTGAGATCCCTGCATGCTCTTCCCATTTTATGGATTTTGGACAACTTTTGTTGTTTTGTTATTTTTTTCATGTTGTCTTATTGGTTGTCTAAATATCTACTGATTTGTTCCATTGTAGAATATAACGGTGTTGCACATATTCTGTACTTTACCTCAACAGCATACTGTAGTCGCCTTTGTGTATTTTTCCTCTGCAATGTCAATGGAGGCATTTCCTGTTAGAAATAAAGCATAGTATCGGAATACTGTTCTAAGAGCGAAGGGTTTTTCACATCTTTGCTTGTCAATGGGCCACAAAAGCACTGATTCAAACACAAACAAATGTCTGACGACTGAAGAGAAGAATATAAAAGAAGAAATCAGTCTTTACTCTGTAATTCATACAAGGATGGAATCCCCTTATAATCCTCAATATCAATAACAGACACACGCATATGCCTCTCTATCATTATCTCTGATCCATATTCATAAGCATTCTAATGCATACATATTGTAATCAGCAGTGAAGGAAGAGTATATCTGTCTATCTGATATCCATGTGGTGAGGAGTGACAGCAATAGGCCTTGAGATAATTAATCGATTTAGTTGAGGGGTGGAAAGCCACCCGTCGCTAGGTGAGATAAGTTTGTGGATTTACACATTTTAAAGTCATCCAGTCCCTCAATGGCACCAAACTGTGCGATATTCTAATGCCATTAATTACTATTTCCGATTGGATGGACTCGGCTGTGTCTGGACCAGCTGTTTCATCAGTGTGTGTGTGTGTGTGTGCTGTGTGCGCGTGCATGTGAGAGAGAGAGAGAGAGAGAGAGAGAGAGAGAGAGAGAGAGAGAGAGAGAGAGAGAGAGAGAGAGAGAGAGAGAGAGAGAGAGAGAGAGAGAGAGAGAGAGAGAGAGAGAGAGAGAGAGAGAGAGAGCAAAAAAGAGAGAGAGACCACCACACCCACTCTGTGGCTCCCAGTACACCCCACATTTATCCTTTAGTCACGGGGTGACATTCTATAAGCCTCCTGCTGTATTTCTGCCCCCCCATTGGATTGTCAGGGACTGAAAACATTACAGTACACATGCTTTCACTGAGTTATGTTTATCCTTATAAGAACAACTAATATTGTTGCAAGATAGCATCATTGATCGGCACAGAGCGCCACAGAGAGAGTTATAAAAACTAGACCTACTGCACTTTACTATTAGTAATGGATCTGGTATTAGTAAATATTGTGCCATAACGTCGAACAATACATCAAGAGTACATGTTCCTACACTAAACATATGCACAGTGTTGCCTAGTGTTGATTTTTCAGTGTGACATTTCTAATGGTTGATTCCGGTGTTCAATTAAACTCTGTAAATGTTACATGAACAGTTATTGGTGTAAAAGAACCCCAGTGTTGCCGTTATTAACCAGTGTTAAACCTAAACCATGCCCGTCATTATCATATTTCTCAGCATACTCTATTGCAGATATTTTTTTAAAGAATTGTTTGTTTCAATATCTATGTTTTTGTATTGACTGATTCATTAATCTTAATGTATGGTACTCAAATATAAATACATTTTTCTAAACTAACAAATATGTTACATGGATTTATTTCACCCGTTACTGAGGTGGTTTAGGTAGTCTAATAGTTTAGGATACCTCCATCAAGTTGGCTGTAATGGAGGTTGCAGGTGAATGTAAATTCCGAATGTTGAATAACCCATTCTGGCTTAATTCAAATGCTTCTACACCTACATTGCTTGCTGTTTGGAGTTTTAGGCTGGGTTTCTGCACAGCATTTTGTAACATCAGCTGATGTAAGAAGGACTTTATAAATACATTTGATTGAAATAGGAATTACACATCATTTTGCTGGCATAATGCGATTTGCAGGCATGAAACGTTACTTTTGTGCTAGTGTATTAAGGTAAACCTAGGCCCTCAAAATAAGTGCTTATTAAATACTTGTGTTGAGTAATTACATTTTAATGACGACATATGTGACCCATTACAGACAGCTGGATGCATGTCGCACCACACTAGATCACAGGAGAGGCATTTGAATGTAATACATTCAATACAATAAAATACACATTTTTTTCTCAGTTGTCACTGACCTTAGAGAGACGTTTTATTTCTCTATTTGGTTAGGTCAGGGTTTGATGTGGGGGTGGGCATTCTATGTTTTGTTTTCTATGTTTCTTTATGTCTATTATTTTGGCCGGGTGTGGTTCTCAATCAGGGACAGCTGTCTATCATTGTCTCTGATTGGGAATCATACTTAGGTAGCTCTTTTGCCCTCCTTCAGTGTGGGTAGTTGACTTTGTTAGAGGCATTATAGCTGAAGTTAAGCGGCACGTTCGTTTTCTTGGCTACATTTTCTATAAATAAAAGGAATATGTACGCTCTCCACGCTGCACTTTGGTCTACTTCCAACAACACTCGTGACATCAGTAAAATCCTTTTTTTCCAGAAATGCCTTCTTGGAGATTTGAACTATCATATGCATTAATAAAACGTGTATGTAATCTGTAAATGTAAATAAAATGTAAAATCACAAAGCTGTTTAGACACAGAGAATATACAGAATCTTGCCTAGACATGATTGGTTGAGATACTGAAGGGGCTGGGACATTCACGAGAAAGAGAGTCCATTCTGCTGCTCAAGGCTTCTCTGTCAAATGGCTCGTCCTGCTCTCTAATAGTGCAGATATATATTTTTTAAATCCATTAGATTGACTAATATTTTCATTATGGACTACATGCAAAGTGTGGCTACAGCATTCAATATCAGTGTTGTCCTGAACACAGTTGCTGGTATCAACACAGCTCTGTCTTCTGTGGCTAAGGCAGTCTGGACTGGCTGAAACCAAGTGGGAGATATTCTTTTGAATGTGTTTCAGTTTGTAATTAATCATCATAATCCATACACCGTTAAAGGTTAAAATGCCAAGATAGCTACATGTCTCAACTGTATGGAAAGGTTTTCCATTGTTAGCTATATAGCTAGCTAACTAGACAGTTGCATACAGGTACTGATATAGCTTGCATTAAGACAGCTAGCTGAGCTGGCATGTTGCATTCTGCTGTTAATGTTGATTGCTGATGTGCTAAGGCATGCATGACAGGATGATCATCTTTTTCATGTTTGCCAGTTTCTCATGTTTAACTTACTAGCTACAGAAATGTGCCACTGCAAACCCCATGTTACGTTACAGGAACACATGCTACATTGAAATGATAGCTAAATAGCTAGCTAGCGATTGGATTATAGATTTCAATGTAGTTTTTTTGTATGTTCAATTAGCTGGCTCGCTAGATGAATACCATTTACATCTAGCCAGCTGGTAATTCTGAAGATAAATGTTTGCTAAATCTAGCAAGTTATCTTGTGTCTGCATTGCCATTGTTAGGCTGGAAGAAGGTTAAGTGTGTACAGGGGATTTTAGGAGCGGTTAACAGGCAAAAACAAAAGCTATAGGACATTAATCAATTAATGTTTTAACCAATGTTTCTGGATATTGCCTTACCTCCCTTTTCTTACCTCATTTGTACACACTGTATATAGATTTTCTTCAACTGTATTATTGACAATATGTTTTGTTTATTCCATGTGTAACTCTGTGTTGTTGTGTGTCGAACTGCTTTGCTTTATTCTTGGCCAGGTCGCAGTTGTAAATGAGAACTTGCTCTCAACTTGCCTACCCGGCTAAATAAAGGTGAAATAAAAATGTTAATAAAAGAAAATATATTTAGATATTGTCTTCAGCATAAACCTGCCTCCACCACAATTACAAGGAGATGATCGAGGTTGAACAAGTAACACGTCAGGTATTATGTATTTGTACTTTAAGCTTATTGCTTGGACTTGGGGGTTAATGCATGTTATTGCTGGTATGCAATGTTTTCATGTCTTGTCTATTTTTGTCTGCTTTCCTCCTTTACAGCTTTAATTGTCTGGAGCCTGGTGTTGTCATGGCCATGGAGCTTTCACTCAGATGGAACCAGGTTTCAGCTACTGTGCAATATTGACGTCCTTCCTCCCAGAGATGTGAAAGTATCCCCCGGACTGGACACAACCCGGCAAACCCGGGTTCTTGGTCAAGTTTGAGAAGATCAGGACTCTTGCAATGAAAAGGCCATGGGCAAAAGGACAAAAATATGCTCTCAGGCCAAAGTTACTCAAAGGATCTTATGATATACAGCACCTCTGGAAAGTATTCAGACCCCTTGACTTCTTCCACATTTTGTTACGTTACAACCTTATTCTAAAATAGATTCAATAATCCCCCCCCCTCATCAATCTACACAGTATTGAAGGAAAATACTAATCATATTTGCAGTGGGACGATTGTTAACAGCCGATAATCACATAGGTATATTGTTTTGAAATTACAATTTGATCATTTCAACCTATTACACAAATGACTTCAGTACCTGCATAGAATCATATGAAGCAGCCCCATAATGACAAAGCAAAAACAGGTTAACATTTTTTTGCTAATTTATTAAAATAAAAAATTGGAAATATTATATTTACATAAGTATTCAGACCCTTTACTCAGTACTTTGCTGAAACACCTTTGGCAGCGATTACAGCATCGAGTCTTCTTGGGTATTTGGGAGTTTCTCCCATTCTTCTCTGCAGATCCTCTCAAGCTCTGTCAGGTTGGATGGGGAGCGATTCTGCACAGCTATGTTTAGGTCTTGCCAGAGATGTTCGATTGGGTTGAAGTCTGGGCTCTGGCTCCCTGACCAATGACATTCAGAGACTTGTCCCGAAGCCACTCTGCATTTTCTTGGCTGTGTGCTTAGAGTCATTGTCCTGTTGGAAGGTGATCCTTTGCCCCATTCTGAGGTCCAGAGCACTCTGGAGCATCAATAATCTCTCTGTACTTTGCTCTGTTCATCTTTGCCTTGATGCTGACTAGTCTCTCAGTCTCTGCTTCTGAAAAACATCCACACATCATGATGCTGCCACTGCCATGCTTCACCATAGGGATGGTGCCAGGTTTCCTCCAGACATGACGATTGGCATTTTTTTTATTTTACCTTTATTTGACTAGGCAAATCATTCAATTAAGAACAAATTCTAATTTACATTCTTATCTACCCCAGACAAAACCAGACAACGCTGGGACAATTGTGCACCGCCCTGTGGGACTCCCAATCACAGCCAGATGTGATGTAACTTGGATTTGAACCAGATACTGCAGTGACACCGCTTGCAATGAGACGTGTCTTAAAACACTGCACCACTCGGGAGCCCATTCAGCCAAAGAGCTCAATCTTGGTTTCAGCAGACCAGAGAATATTGTTTCTCATGGTCTGAAAGTCTGTCGTTGCCATTTGGCAAACTCCAAGTGGGCTGTCATGTCTCTTTTACTGAAGAGTGGCTTCTCTCTAGCCACTCTACCATAAAAGCCTGATTGGTGGAGTGCTACAGAGATGGTTGTCCTTCTGGAAGGTTCTACCATCTCCACAGAGGAACTCTAGAGCTCTGTCAGCGTGACTATCCGGTTCTTGGTCAACTCCCTGGCCAAGGCCCTTATCCACCGATTGATCAGTTTGGCCGGGCGGCCAGCTCTAGGAAGAGTCTTGGTTGTTCCAAACTTCTTCCGTTAAAGAATGGTGAAGGCCACTGTGGACCTTCAATGCAGCAGATATTTTTTGGTACCTTTCCCCAAATCTGTGCCTCGACAGAATCCTGTCGCGTCACTCTACGGACAATTCCTTCGACCTCAAGGCTTGGGTTTTGCTCTGACATGCACCGTCAATTGTGGGACCATATATAGACAGGCGTGTGCCTTTCCAAATCCTGTCCAATCAATTGAATTTACCACAGGAGGACTCCAATCAAGGATGACCAACGTCAATCTCAAGGATGACCAATGGAAACAGGACGCACCTGAGCTCAATTTCGTGTCTCACAGCAAAGGGTCCGAATACAGAAGTAAATAAGGTATTTTCAGTTTTCTTATTGTGTGTACATTGCCAAGTAAACATGTTTTATTTAATTCATTTTAGAACAAGGCTTTAGCGTAACAAAATGTGGAAAAAGTCAAGGGGTCTGAATACTTTCTGAAGGCACTGTAGGCCTCGGTCCAGATATTGTTTTTAAGTTTAGGTTTTACCTTGATTGCAGGCTACTACCGTTAGCACATAGCCACATGCGCATGTGTTCCAATGTGAATTCTTCAAGAGATGGGTGGGTCTAGAGGGTGTGAAAGGTGCTACATGGGTGTGAACAAAGAACAGAGCTGTTCAATGTGGAAGTTTATCTTTGTTATAGAACAATCGGCCGTTAAATACTGTAATGTTCAGAGAATCCATTTGGGCAATTTGGTGAAACTATTCATTTTCTAAAAATGTTTCCCAAGGATTAATGTAGAGCAAGTGTGAAAATCAGATCAAAATGATTGAATGCCTTTTTCACCGAAATGGGATAATACATTTACAAAAGCCTTATTACTTCCTCATGTTTCCTCCAACCACAGCGCATGATGAGCCGTTTCAAAGCTCCGAGTCAGCACAAATTTAGGAAAATAACACTTAAATGAGACAGTGGGTCACATATTCACTTAGGATTGCACTTGGTGAAGGCCACAATGACAAGCTAAAATAGAGACTGCAACAACCATGTCTCTGTCACTAACAAATACGGTCATGGGTGGTAATTTTACAAGTCACCTGAAAAGCAAGGCACTCTGGGAGATATAAAATAAGGCTTTACACTAAGCATAAAATTAATTTCACATTGAAAAGTGTAGACTCCTGCAGAAATTGTTTTTTTATCTTAATTTTTATAATTTTTTGTAATTTCGACCCAGTTTTCAGGCTACCCAAGAGGAAACTCCAGAAAAAAAAGAGTCAGGGGGAGGTTGGAGTACTGGCGAGACTAAAATGAAGGGAAAACCGGCCACCTCTTCTCTCAGTTTCATTGGCGAGTCACTGGATAATAAGATGGATGACCCACGATCGTGCATGTCAGCTATTACCGGGACTGATGTATATATTCCACCTCAGGACAAGAAAAACAACAAGCTGGAACTTAACGAACTGTACGAAGCTATAATCTAAACAAGCAGGAAACCATGCACCCAAAGGCTACTTTCCTTGTTGCCGGTGATTTTAATTATGCATCATTAAGACACGTGATGTCCAACTTCCATCAACACGTCTCTTTAGCTACTAGGGGTGATAAAGTCCTATACTACAGTTACTCAACCCACAAGCAAGCATACAATGCCGTCCCTTGTTCCCTCTTTGACCAATCAGATCATGACTCCTGGATCTTGTCTACCAGCAGAAGCTCAAACAGGAAGTGCCCCTGAAGTGCTCCTAAGAGAAATGGTCCTCCGAATCGGAGGATGTCATACAGGACTGCTTTGCTAGCGCTGATTGGAATATGTTCCGGGACTCTACCGATAGCATCGACGACCTAACCCCCTCTGTCACCAGCTTCATTAGAAAATACAAAACCGGCAATGTCCCCACAGTGATGGTTCAATGCCTCCCCAATCAAAAGCCCTGGATTAACACTGAGGTTGGTGCTAAGTTATAGGATAGGGCTACTGCACACAGGGCTTTCACAGTCAACCCGAGGCTATGGCTGAGGACACAAACAAGTACAAGAAGTCCCATTATGACCTCTGCGAGCCGGACAGTATTCCAGGGCTCATTCTCCGAGCATACGCAGAACACCTGGCAGGTATATTCATAGTCATTTTCAACCACAATCTTGTCCAAGTCTGTAATTCCCAACCCCTAAAGCTGACCACCATCATTCCTGTTCCCAAGAACTCCAAGGCTACCTGCCACAATGACTACCGCCCTCTAGCACTCACATCTGTAATCATGAAGTGCTTTGAAAGGCAGGTTATGGCACACATCAACTCCATTATCCCAGACTCCCTAGAACAACTCCAATTTGCATACAGCCATACCTCCCCAACAGATCCATAGAAAATGCAATCTCAATTGCACTCAACACTGCCCTCACCCTCCTAGATAAGAGGCATACCTATGTGAGAATGCTGTTCATTGACTACAGCTCAGCGTTCAACACCATAGTCCCCTCCAAGCTCATTGCCAAGCTTGGGACCCTGGGATTTAACACCTCCCTCTTCTACTGGAACCTGGACTTCCTGATGGGTCGACCCCAGGTGGTGAGGGTAGGCAACATCACTTCCACCACCTTGACCCTCAACATGGGGGGCCCACATGGGTGTGCGCTTAGTCCCCTCCTGTATTCCATAGTCACCCACGACTGCATGGCCATGCATGACTCCAACACCATCATCATGTTTGCTGACGACGCAACGGTGGTAGGCCTGATCACAGGAGATGATGAGACAGCCTACAGGGAGGCGGTCAGTGACCTGGCAGTGTTATGCCAGGACAACAACCTCTCCCTCAACGTGATCAAGAAAAAGGAGATGATTTGGGACTACAGGAAAAAGAGGACCGAGCTCGCCCCCGTTCTCATCGACGGAGCTGTAGTGGAGCACGTTGAGAGCTCCTTGGTGTCCACAACACCAACAAACTAGCATGTTCCAAGCACACCAAGCCAGTTGTGAAGAGGGCACGGCAAAACCTATTCCCCCTCAAATGAAAACGTATAATTCTGTGTGTGTTATTAGTTTAAGCAGACTGTGTTGGTCTATTGCTGTGACTTGGATGAAGATGAGATCAAATTGTATGACCAATTTATGCAGAAATCCAGGTATTTATATCAAATCAAATTTTATTTGTCACATGTGCCGAATACAACAGGTGTAGACATTACAGTGAAATGCTTACTTACAAGCCCTAACCAACAATGCAGTTTAAAGAATAACATAAATAAATTAGAATAAGAAATAAAAGTAACAAATAATTAAAGAGAAGTAAAATAACAATTGCCAGGCTATATACAGGGGGTACCGGTACAGAGTCAATGTGCGGAAGCACTGGTTAGTTGAGGTAATATGTACATGTAGGTAGAGTTATTAAAGTGACTATGCATAGATAATAACAGAGAGTAGCAGCAGTTTAACACAGGAGGAGGCAATGCAATGACACCGCCTAGTATAGACATCCTGGATGGCAGGAAGCATGGCCCCAGTGATGTACTGGGCAGTACGCACTAGGTCCTGCAGTGCATTGCGGTCGGAGACCGAGCAGTTGCCAAACCAGGTCCAGTTTCAACTGGTCAGGATGTTCTCAATGGTACAGCTGTAGAACCTTTTGAGGATCTGAGAACCCATGACACATATTTTCAGTCTCCTGAGGGGGAATAGGTTTTGCCGTGCCCTCTTCACAACTGGCTTGGTGTGCTTGGAACATGCTAGTTTGTTGGTGATGTGGACACCAAGGAGCTCTCAACGTGCTCCACTACAGCTCCGTCGATGAGAATGGGGGCAAGCTCGGTCCTCTTTTTCCTGTAGTCCCAAATCATCTCCTTTTTCTTGATCATGTTGAGGGAGAGGTTGTTGTCCTGGCACCGACAGGTCTCTGACCTCCTCCCTATAGTCTATCTCGTCGTTGTCGGTGATCAGGCATACCACAGTTGTGTCATCGCCAAACTTAATGATGGTATTGAAGTCGTGCCTGGCCGTGCAGTCAAGAGTGAACAGGGAGTACAGGAAAGGACTGAACACGCACCCCTGAGGGACCCCCGTGTTGAGGATCAGCGTGGCGGATGCGTTGTTACCTGCCCTTACCACCTGGGTGCACCCTGTCAGGAAGTCCCGGATCCAGTTGTAGAGGGAGGTGTTTAGTCCCAGGGTCCTTAGCTTAGTGATGAGCTTTGAGAGCACTATGGTGTTGAACGCTGAGCTGTAGTCAATAGCATTCTCATATATGTGTTCCTTTTGTCCAGGTGTGAAAGGGCAGTGTGGAGTGGATCTGTGGATCTGTTAGGGCGGTATGCAAATTGGAGTGGGTCTAGGGTTTCTGGGATAATGGTGTTGATGCGAGTTAGTGTTACTGTTCTTGGGCACAGGGACTATGGAGGTCTGCTTGAAACATGTTGCTATTACAGACTCAGACAGGGAGAGGTTGAAAATGTCAGTGAAGACACTTGCCAGTTGGTCAGAGCATGCTCTGAGTACACGTCCTGGTAATCCGTCTGGCTCTGCGGCCTTGTGAATGTTGACCTGTTTAATGATCTTACATCAGTTGTGGAGAGCGTGGTCACACAGTCGTCCAGAACAGCTGATGCTCTCATGCATGTTTCAGTGTTACTTGCCTCGAGCAAGCATAGAAGTAATTTAGCTCATCTGGTAGGCTCGTGTCACTGGGCAGCTCTTGGCTGTGCTTCCCTTTGTAGTCAGTAATAGTTTGCATGCCCTTCCACATCCGACGAGCGTCGGAGCCGCTGTAGTACGATTAATTCTTATTCGTCTATTGACTCTTTGCCTGTTTGGTGGTTCTTCGGAGGGCATAGCGGGATTTCTTATAAGCTTCCGGGTTAGAGTCCCGCTCCTTGAATGCTGCAGCTCTGCCGTTTAGCTCAGTGCGAATGTTGCCTGTAATCCATGGCTTCTGGATTATCGATCCGTAATACAGTCATTTTTGTGGTATCGTACTGTATGTCATTACAGAGTACTTGCATTGATATCATATTTATATTACAGTAGGTGTACTGTAATATGAAATACCAAATTTTACGTGGCACCGAGCTGTCTGTAAACTACTGTCAAATTCACTTGAACCCCTTTACAGGGTAGGTAGTGTTGGCATCTCTGAGCTGCAGATTTAAGATGGGTTGGGGTGTCTTTATGGATCTTTTGTGTTAAACTGTCTATTTGGGATGCTTATACTATAGGTGCAGATGCTTGTATGCAAGAATACCTGCACTGTATGTATGTTTGGGGTGCCTATAGGCAAAGGCTGTAGGTACAGTATGTTAGGCATATAAGCTCTGGTATGATACTATTGTGTGTTTTGGATGCCTACTGGTGCAGATGTAGTCTTTGTCTCCTTTTCTGTTTGTTTAGGATGTCTATAGGTTCATCGGACGTCAGTATAGTGTCAGTGTTCGGCTGGGATTACAGATTCCAGGCATGCTCCAGAGGGAGGTAGGCGGGTGGGAGCAGGAGGGAGAGAGGGGTAGGGAGGGAGGTGCTCCCCAGTTCCCTCTGACATTGTGAGTGTCAGCCTCAGATCACTTTAATCAGAGAGAGGATATGCATGATAAAACGGATAAGGGACTTTAATCAAAAAAATTCGCTGGTCTGGAAACGTGACACACTCCGACAAGCGCGCCTCATCCCCGCTGCACCCCCATGTCACTGGCAAGGCAAGCCGTCGCGGCTCCCTCCCTCCACCATGAATATGCATGTGTTGGTGGTGGTGGTGGTGGTGGGGGGGAGCAGGCTAGGTAGAACATTAAAATGGGCTATTGTTTGTTCAGCTGCACAGTGTATGGCGACCAGAAGACATTTCTAAACAGAAGCCCCACCATTCTCCCAACATCCTGTACATTTCCTTCATACCGCCATCGCCAGACACAACACACTCCTTTGTGTGTTGATTCATGTATGTACTCACATACATAGTACATATATACATGCACATACAGTACATCATTCTTGATTTTTCCCCAGGATTAAGTTGTGTGGCAGAAATCGTTTATGAGCTTTCGTCAATTCCTCGTCGTCACATCCATAGCGGTAACTAGTAGTTCAGTATTGTCATGTTCTCCAAACATTTAGGGTGTTCCCCTCTGTATAGAATACACATGTGCTACTGCTGCATGACCACAGGCTCCCGCAGAACAGTTGTATGTTGCACGTGCATAGATGTTAAGATTTTACCATTATCATACAAGATGAATCAACACTTGACTCGATTCGAAGAAATGCCTTTCATTCAATTTAGTTCATTATTACACATACTGAAACTGTTCTAGAAAACAGATTTGAGAGACTTTAATGAAATTATAGGGTACACACTCAGTTAGGAACCCTACAGTACACATATAACCTTGGGAATGAAGTAAAGCTAGTAATCTACACTCCAGTGTTGACAGTAATTTGACCCTGACGTTGTGAACAGGGAGAGAGAGTACCACAGGATTCATGGACCTGACTGCCTGGCCCCTCTGACTCCCACAAAGGCCTGAAGGCTGTAAATCAAATCAAATGTTATATGTAAAATGCTTCGTAAACAACACATGTAGACTAACAGTAAAATGCTTACTTACAGGTCCTTTTCCAACAACGCAGAGTTAAAGATAAAATAGATGAGATAAAAATGAAATAGCGACATACGGAATAAATACATAGTGAATAACGAATAACAATAATGAGTAAACATGTAAACATGTCTATATACAGGGGAGTACCAGTACCGAGTCGATGTGCAGGGGTACGAGGTAATTGAGGTAACTGTGTACATACAGGTAGGAGTAAAGTGACTAGGCAGCAGGATAGATAATAGACTGAGCTGTAGCAGCAATATATGTGGAGCAGTACAGCCATGTGCTAAACAGAGTGAGTAAAGTAGTGCAGTAAACAACAAAGGTTAAGAATAAAAATGGTGAAAGTAGTAGCAAAAAGTAGTAGTAAAAATACACTTGATCTAGTCCTCATCTGACTTTGGTGCAGGTCATGTTTTTCTTCACATTACGGTCTGTGGTAAACACACACTACAACAAATCAAGTCACAGTTTATTTGTCACATGCACAGGATACAGTAGGTGTACACGGTACAGTGGAATGGTTAGTGGCACAGTGAAGTCTTTAGTTTAGACCCATAATCCCAACCCATACTACCATGCACAAATCTGCAGGTAGCTAAAGCTAACTAACTGGGTTCAATGTTAGCTAGATAGCAAACATTAGGCTATACTACCAATACAAATGGATTTCTGAGATACAAATAACATTACTACACGTAGCATTAGCTAGCGAACCAGCCAGCTAATGTTAGCTAGATAGCTCACAGTCTGCTTTAACTTGCAATGAAAACAACTTTCTGACAAAATCAGTAAAGTCTAATATCTTACCCGTATACATGAATGGATGCTTCCCCCTCTCTGTCATGGATGCCATGGTTGCACTTAGCTAACCAATTAGGTTCAATGTTAGCTAGCTAGCTAACATTAGGGTATAACTAGCAATGCAAACTTCCTGAGATACAAATAATATTGCTACACAGCTCATACATGTAACGTTAGCTAGCCAGCCAGCCAGCTAATGTAAGCTAGCTAATAGTATGTTTTTCTTTTCAAATTTAGAAATGTATCATATCTAAAAATGTAGCTAGACTCTTATCAGTATACATGGATGAATGCTTCTCCCTCTCTGTCATGGATGCCATGGTTGCCCTTAGTTTGTAATCCAGCCTTCTGTGCTATAGTTTTGACTCCCAACACATTTGCAATCATACTCTGCTTCCACCAGGCATTCCACTGATTTCAAAACTCGGTCAACTTCTTCTGTGAAAACAATACTGTTGATTGCCATTTCTTCCCCATCAATGTCATTAAAATACTCTACAATGTCAGGTTTAATGAAAATGTTTTGACCTAAATAAGGGATTTCCTCATCGTCTAATTCATTTTCAGAGGCAGAGAGAGCCAGCATGGCACGATCGTCCTCCAGAAAGTAGTTCATCACAACTTTTTCCCAATTATCTTTGTCGATAGCGCCTGTGGAATTCAGGGCAGCAATGTTGAGAGCAGTAGCAAGCTCTTCATGATATTTTTAAAAAGGCACTGTAGAAAAGATTATATACACATACTGAGCAGCTCATGTTAAAGACAGAAGCATCCTACATGACAGACCAATCCAAACTCATCTCTCAGCATGTCCAGCACATCCATTATCTCAGCCAATCATGGCTAGCGGGAAGAGTCCTGCCTTTTTCTGTGGCTAAACCAACTAGGCTGGTAATTTAACAATTTTATTCGTTTTTACAGATGGCATACACATTTTTTATTAAGGCACATGAAAGTTCAAATGTTCCAGAAGCAGTTATGCCAAAAAAAAAGCTTTTTGATTTAAAAAAAAATGTTTTCTTTCAAATGCCTCTCCTGTTATGTAGTGACGTAGGACATACGTCTAGTTTCATGGAACGGGTCATATATTTTGGCATAAAGGCGCTTCCGCCGCCATTTCTCACACAATACATTTTACAGACACAAAAAGATTCCACCATGTCGGACGTTTCCATTAAAGCTGTCGTGATTTTTTTGGATAAGGTTTGACTTTGCGCGCATAAAAACTGTGATTAGAGACATGGTCATTGAATTCTTTAGGGCTGTTACGTTAGATACCGGAGCTCCCAGGCACGCTTTTTCAAACAATGTGTTGCAAAATGGGAGATCCCACTGATTTCACCTTGGTTCTGGTGCTTTCTTCAATTCCATACTGCTTTCAAACACCAACCTCTACTGGAAACCGTTCTTACAAATATAGTTGGGATTTTGTACATGTAGTTTCACCTGACTGGTAGCTTAGCGGGAAGTGTGGGGTACTATGGAACATTCAGGGACATTGTTGCAGGGACTGCAGGGACGTTGTTGCAGGGACGTTGTTGCAGGGACGTTGTTGCAGGGACTGCAGGGACGTTGTTGCAGGGACTGCAGGGCTGTTGTTGCAGGGACTGCAGAGACGTTGTTGCAGGGACGTTGTTGCAGGGACTGCAGGGACGTTGTTGCATGTACTGCAGAGACGTTGTTGCAGGGACGTTGTTGCATGGACTGCAGGGACATTGTTGCACGGACTGCAGGGACGTTGTTGCAGGGACGTTGTTGCAAGGACGTTGTTGCAGGGACGTTGTTGCAGGGACGTTGTTGCAGGGACGTTGTTGCAGGGACGTTGTTGCAGGGACGTTGTTGCAGGTACTGCAGGGACGTTGTTGCAGGGACGTTGTTGCAGGGACGTTGTTGCAGGGATGTTGTTGCAGGGACGTTGTTGCAGGGACGTTGTTGCAGGGAAGTTGTTGCAGGGATTGCAGGGACGTTGTTGCAGGGACGTTGTTGCAGGGACGTTGTTGCAGGGACTGCAGGGACGTTGTTGCAGGGACGTTGTTGCAGGGACGTTGTTGCAGGGACGTTGTTGCAGGGACGTTGTTGCAGGGATGTTGTTGCAGGGACGTTGTTGCAGGGACGTTGTTGCAGGGATGTTGTTGCAGGGACGTTGTTGCAGGGACGTTGTTGCAGGGACGTTGTTGCAGGGACGTTGTTGCAGGGACGTTGTTGCAGGGACGTTGCTGCACTGTTGTTCAAATATTTTTATTTATTTATTATAGTATAAGGTTCTGTCTAAAGCATCCTAAACAATGCCATAGATTCCATTTTTGAAAAATAGTGGACTTAAAGGGAAGCATTACTGAAGATGCAAACCTGGTATTCCAACTGATTATTGGCTACGAGCGTCAACGACTTATACTGTGGCTGTGGGAAAGAAAACAGTGGAGAAAAAACACCAAATAATCACACGCTGCTATTTATTGCCGACTAGCAGATGTCACTCATTTGCAATGTGAACTAATAATGAAGCAGCGAGTTATGATCTGTTTTTCAGTACAATTTTATGAAAGTTCCCTGAAGCCTTCAGAAAGCCTCAGTTTCCCATCACTAGAATGATTTCCCTTTAAAGGCCTGTGGCTTACACCAAGTGAGTACCTGGGCAAATACTATCATTAAAATGAATGTTCGCTACGTTTGATACTGGAGTTCCGAGGCATGCGTCGAAGCAGTGTACTTCAAAGCAGTGTGCCAATGCCTGTATCACTTCATCCCAAGCACGTGCTCAATGATGTCCAAAGCTTTGTTTTTGGGTAGCGGGTGGATTAAAATTCCAACTGTTGGATATCCTAACTCTGTTTGGATTCCATTAGGAATTACACATCACTACGCAAGACAGCATAATGTTGCTTGCAGGCCTGAGGTGACCTGTAAACCAGGAGTTTCCTAACACCACTGAGTTAGGGTCAAAATAAACCATCCAAGTAAGCCCTTATGATATATGTTATGTATATTGTCGTACAGTTTCAATTTAACGATGACATTCACCTAGGAACTCAATTGGTGAAAGTCACAGGCCGTTCATCAAAGGAAATAATACCACAACCATTTCTCTGTCACACACACAAATACAGTCATGGGTGGTAACTTTACAATTAACTCAAAATGAAAAGGCACCCTGGAAAATACTGTATGCAAATGAGGCTTTCCACCATACACCATTTCATTATATTTAACTCCACTGTAGAGTGAAATTGTGTGATATTTTTTACCCCACAATAGAGTGAGTGCATTGTATATTTCACTCCAGAGTAGTGCCTAAATGCCTATTAGTTCACTCCAGTGTATAGTGAAATGCCTAGTGGTTCAGTCCAGTGTATAGTGAAATGCCTAGTGGTTCAGTCCAGTGTATAGTGAAATGCCTAGTGGTCCAGTCCAGTGTATAGTGAAATGCCTAGTGGTTCAGTCCAGTGTATAGTGAATTTAACACAGCCAGTGTTCATTTTCTGTTCTCTATAAGGTTATAGAAACACTGTCTAAATGTTAACATTTTAACACAAATTCACTCAGTTGAGAGGGTTAGTTAAAAAAAGGGTCAATGCAGGTAGTCCAGGGAGCCATTTGATTAGCTATGTAGCAGTCCTTGTTTAGCAGTCTTATGGCTTGGGGGTAGAAGCTGTTCAGGGTCCTGTTGGCTTCAGACTTGGTGCTCTGGTACAGCTTGCCATGCGGTAGAGCAGTCTATGGATTGGGTGGCTGGAATCTTTGACAATTTGTTCGGCCTTCCTCTGACATCACCTGGCAGACATGGCTGTGTGTGTGTGTGTGTGTGTGTGTGTGTGTGTGTGTGTGTGTGTGTGTGTGTGTGTGTGTGTGTGTGTGTGTGTGTGTGTGTGTGTGTGTGTGTGTGTGTGTGTGTGTGTGTGTGTGTGTGTGTGTGTGTGTGTGTGTGTGTGCATGTTCGTGTACACTCTGTGTGTGTGCCTGTATGTGTGTACATTGAGACGCAGTTCTAAACACAGACGGCGTGTCGTGTCGCAGCGACAGCGGCGTGTGTGTGTGTCAGCAGATGGCCTCTGAACACTAGTCTTCACTGTGCATGCCCAGCTCCTCTCCTCTCTCCTCTCCGGTCTGTCTGAGCAACAGTACGGACAGATGTGGATTGACACTCTTTTAGGACCCCCATGCACTCTCTAGCACATCAAAGCTAATGAAGGATATTCAAGTGCCACTGAAGGGAAGAGGAGAAGAAAAAACACACAGTGGAATAATTGCTTCTCCAGCTATGATAATGAATTAGCACATACATGCCTTTCGGAGCAGGTCATACATGTGGAGCAGATGGCCTTTAAGAAAACATGTATGAGTCAGTGGTATCAGACAAAAACAACAACAACATACTGTTGTCTACGAAACCAGGCACGTCTTAGCCTATTTGCATAATATATTGGTTGGAGCGTTGAAGGTAATAAAGGCAATTAGCCATTTGATATCAGGGACCCTTTAAATGGTAAGAGTTGTTCGAGATTGTCTCTGCCATAGAACTGGAATTAGTCTTTTACAATTCCATGGTCTCTGCAGCAAAGACATACTCTTAAAGTTTTTTGATATTTGATTATCACAGCTTGTTTGTGGTTAGTACAATAGACACTACAAATATCTTTCTAAACTGGTGTGTTTGCGTGCGCGTTTACGTGTGTGCGCGCGTGTGTGTGTGTTTCTATGTGAGTGTCTTAAGTGTGTCCATGCGGGTGTGTTTCTCTACCTCCCTCTCTTCACAGTGATTAAATATGCAAAGCCATTTCCCTGATTATTCTTTCCCAGTTGTATTCGAGACGAAGAGCGGTGTGTCTCTCCCGCCTTTTTGTGCCCATCCCGTTATTGGCTCACCTTCCAGAACAAATCCCTCCAATTCAGCGGATCATCATTTAGAGGGCAGGGAGCTTGTTAACCTAATGATTAAGTTAAACCAGCCCTTTAAGAATATATGGATGTGCTTCATCTGAGCAGAACAGTGTAATGGTTTGGAAATAAAGGGGCAGGCTGACTGGCTGGTGGAAGGAGGCTGTGGTGAAATGGCTGGGTGCAGGTCAAGGAGGCAGACTGAATGGGAAATTACACTGATCGAAGGAAAGGAGGAACGCCGTGCGTATTGACTTGTAGGACACGTCGATATAGGCTCGCTAGTCAACATGTAAATACAGATCTATTATTTAGACTGGATGTGTTGTTGAGTGTGATATTTTGGGAAGCATTGCGCCCCGAATATATTTGACGTGTCCAAAACATTTAAAAAGTAATTTGATGTAAAGTTAAAGATGTTTACTTAAATTAATTGGATAATGAGATATACAGTATAATTCATAATGTACATTCTTTCTACTTTTTTTTTCTCTCTCTCCTATCCATCCCACCCTCTGTCTCCCTCCCTGCCTTGTCCGCAGCCGTTGTCTCGTGTTGGGTGACCTCCTTCTTCCTGTCAACCAGATCACTCCCCATGCCACTCAAACCCCTCTTCTCTCCTCATCTCTCTTGCCTATTGATCCTGGTCAGTGGCGATCGATCATGCTAGAATATTACATCTTAATTATCCACAGGCTGGCTGGCTGGAGAGTTCAGGGACAAGGTTGCATCCCAAATGGCACCCTATTCCCTTTATAGTGCACTACTTTTGACCAGAGCCCTATGGGCCTGGTCAAAAGTAGTGCCCTATGTAGGGAATACAGTGTCATTTGGGACACACAGGACAACTCCTGTTTCTGTCACCAAAACTCCAGCCAAAGTCACTGAGTGAAACTCTGCTACTCACAGAGTCAGGCAGTCTGCTGGCGCTAAATTTAGTCTAGCGCCTCGCTCTAGAACCCTAGAACCCTAGAAGTTCTTACTGTGTGTTGTTCTTTTTCCTTCCTCGGAGTTGAGAAGGGGCTGAGTTATTGTTTGAGATGGTTTTCTTTGAGATGGTCTTGATAACATCATTTAACTTTTGTAACGTCTTTTAACTTCAGTGTCATTATCTCACAAGATTTGTGGAGATATGGGACGTATCGTCAGCGCGGCTTGAGTCATACCGTTAAAATTAATGAGAGATGGAGTTCGTCCCAAATGGCACCCTATTCACTATATAGTGCACTCCTTTAGACGGGGACCCCTAGGGCTCTGGTCGAAAGTAGTGCACTGTATAGGGAATAGGGTCCCATTTCAGACGCAGAAAGGTCAGAGGGGATTCGATTGAAAGAATATCTACTATTGATGTTATCTACATATTTAGTCACTATTTACAGAAGCTTTGCTATTTGGTTTAAAATGAATATGATCTTACACAGTCAGATTTAAATTGTGTCCGATTTCTATGGAGATAGAGGGAATTAGCGACCCTGAATGTATGGCTTTTGATGGAGATGTATTATGCAAATGTTATTTTGTTGTCGGAGTACTTGTTTTGGAAGTTGGCTGTGTAGTGTTTTTTGTGTATCGTTTCATTGTTATACTGTAGCTGGAAGTAGCCTCTAATACCTAAATAGGGTTCAACTTCATCTAGATAGAGTCGTCAGGTATAGTTGGTCCTCACTGTATAAGGATAACGGCATCCTTCCAATTCTTCATGAACATTACAATTTTTTTTCTTTTTTACACGTACAACCAATGTATTGTGTTATGTAGAGTTCAGATATCTATTTAAAGATGTGTTTCAAATACTGATGGTTCAGGGCAACATAGGCTAATGTGCAAGCAATACCCCTTCTCCCTACCTCTCCTAAAAAAGTGATAGAATACAATATAAAGATCGAGCAGCAAGCCACTAGGGTACTGCATGGAGGGGAGAGGGGAGGGGGCTGGCTATAGCTGCTCTGAATGAAATTACAGCCGCCAGGCACTACCTGTTGCTGGGGGTTGGTTACAGAGATGGCTCTATTGTGGATGTGGAGGGGTGCGTAGGGTGTGTGTGTGTGTTTGTGTGTGTGCGTGCGTGAATGTTCACCTGTCTGTGCATGTGTGAGTGCGCATGCACCTCTGTGTCTGTGTGGGTCTCTCTCTGTGTGTGTGTGTGTGTGTGTGTGTGTGTGTGTGTGTGTGTGTGTGTGTGTGTGTGTGTGTGTGTGTGTGTGTGTGTGTGTGTGTGTGTGTGTGTGTGTGTGTGTGTGTGTGTGTGTGTGTGTGTGTGTGTGTGGGTGGGTGGGTATTGAACGCATGTAGAACAGGATACAGGCAGTGAGGATGTGTGCTGTTAAACCAGGGCTTCCAGCGCTCTGAAGTGGACAGATCAGATGCAGACGAGATTAGATTTCGTTTAAAAGCCTCTCCGGCGCACTAATGGCATGGGGCCGCGAGCGCAGAGGCCAGAGTAAGGTCAGTGGCGTGGAATTGAATGCCCTCCAGCTAATCTCACATCTACACCCCCACCCCCACATCTCACAGACACACACTGCTGCACGCAAACACACAGAGAGAGAGAGAGAGAGAGCGAGACACACACATATATTCATACATGCATGCAGACACACACACACTCTTTCTGCCTGTGTGTATAAAGCAGATTTTGACATAGGATACAGTATCATTGGCCAGTTCTGAGTTTGTTTCATTTGTGCCGTTCTCTTTCCTACACTGTCTGAGTGGCTGCTTTCTGAAGGACACAATGGAGTACAGCTAAAAGTTGGTGAGAAATGATACACTACTTTCAAGTGGAAATGTCGAGAAGTGTCAGACCTGTTGAGGAAAACAAAGTTCCCTCTGTTGCTGTGAGTTTGTTCTGCTGGACGGATAATCTCAGCAATATGTCTAGGACTGCTATTCCAATTAAGAAAACCAGTGCATTGAGTGTTCTATCATCTCTTCACAGACAACTGCGCCATGATGCAATGGTCTGGGACTCCGAACGCAAATTAGAATTCACTTTTAATCCTAAACAGAAGAGTTGAAGACTGCAATTTAATTTGCCCCTCTTTCTTTTTTTTCTTTCCAGGAATTCTTTCTATTTTCCCCAACAGTCCCAGGTGCCAGAGCAACTTTGAAGAAGTAAGATATCAATAGTTTATTGGCATGGAGTGTAAATTTAACAAGTGCACGTTTCATAGACACTTGGTGAAAATGATTTTTATTAAGGATTTAAGTCTTTTTTATCCACTCTGGAGATTAGTGAAACATAATGAATTTTTGAATAAAATGGAAAAGGCATTAATGAAAACTTCCCTAAGATAACTTCTAAAATAGATAAAAGGTCCTTTAGGAATTATGACATTATTATGTGACAAGGTTTGGAAGGAGAGCACACTGTTTCCTGATTTAATCCATTTTGAGGAAATAACTGTTCAACGTTCCTCACCTCAGTTACGGCAATGCTACAAAACCACATTGGGTAGTAAATAGCAATTAAACACTTCTCGGGAAATATTCATATAATCATAATTTCAGACGCAGAAAGGTCATAATCATTTAGCCACACAACCGCTAAAAAATCTATACTACATCAAATACAATTCCATTTATCAAAAGGAGATTGCTCCGTTAATTGAATAATGGCACATTGCATCCTCAAAAGCCCGTAGCAAAGTGATCGCTAAACAAACAAACTGATTTAAGGTTATCGTTATCAGTTGCACATGGCTATCTGAAACAGAAATTAACAGGCTAATTAATTAGCTATGTTTGGACAGATGAGAATATTATTGCCTGAATGTCTATATGGCGATGCTACACAGTTATCCTTAATACAGAATTGTCTTGTAAAGGACAGACGAATATCATCTTAAAAATACTCCGCTCTCCTAGCTGAGGAGTTTATTAACAATTCTTAGCTAGGTCCACGTTGCCATTCAAATACACATGGTCATCAAAATACTTCTGAGACCCACTCAAACAATAACACACTCTCTCTCTGTTCAGTTTGCTTTTGTGTTAGGACCAGCCTCCCTCCACACTCCTTGGCATGGGAGACTGTAAAGGCAGAAGGCACTTGGAGACTTTCTGACCGGGGCCCTGGAACCCGATCAGCTGACCCGTTCCAAATCCACCCCTGAACCAGGCATGGAAATAGCCCAGGAGCCAGTGGGGTGTGGGCCTGGTGGGTGCGGGGTGGGCACGGGTGCAGGCCGCGGGTAGGCCCTGGCACAGGGCGTGGGCAGGCCTGGGTGAACACGTCAGGTTGATTTATGTGACGCCTGGCCCTGCCTGACCCCTGTTTGTGGCCAAGCTGGCTCTGGCTGAGTCTCAAATGTCACCCTAACCACTTTAAAGTGCACTATTTTTGACCAGAGCCCATAGGGCTCTGGTCAAAAGAAGTGCACTATAAAGTGAAAAGGGTGCCGTTTGGGACACAACCGCTGTCTGGCTGGCCCTGGCATGTTTCTCCTGGCTGGGATTGGGCTGGCTCTCGATGTCTCCTCTGGCTTATGTCCACCTGTTCTCTCAGAGTCCACCACACTCGGCCAAACGCTATAGAGGAGGAGAGGATGGAGAGAGAGGAGGAGGACAGGATGGAGAGAGAGGAGGAGGAGAGGAGGGAGAGAGAGGAGGAGGAGAGGATGGAGAGAGAGGAGGAGGAGAGGAGGAGGAGAGGATGGAGAGAGAGGAGGAGGAGAGGAGTAGGAGAGGATGGAGAGAGAGGAGGAGGAGAGGAGGGAGATAGAGGAGGAGGAGAGGATGGAGAGTGAGGAGGAGGAGAGGATGGAGAGAGAGGAGGAGAGGATGGGGTTAGGTGGGGGATGCCAATGGCTCTAGGTCATTGATCACAATTCAGTTGTAACTAATGCAAAAAAGAAGAGATGGAGTAAAGGGAAGGAATTGGGGTTGACCCATGATGGCTTGCCCAGACTAGCCTGTCCAGATGGCTGCTGTATGACCAGAGGTCTAAACTGAACAATAGAATGACTGACTGGATAACTCTCCTATCAGGCCTAAGGTATTGTGAAATGTGTGGTGAGGAATGTATTCTGTGTTACAACTGGTGAACTGTGACCTGGGCTTAAGGGCAGACCTGCGAAGCATCGAATGTAGTACTGTGGAGGGTGGACACAGATTTCTGGGAATACATTGAGACATGTTTTGCATGGCATGTTGTTGTAAGTCGATGTTTTTTTTTTCAGAAAAAGTTCAGTCGGCTTGAACTGATTTCAGCAGTTCATACACCAGATCAAATGTACACTTCTCTCTCTCTCTCTCTCTCTCTCTCTCTCTCTCTCTCTCTCTCTCTCTCTCTCTCTCTCTCTCTCTCTCTCTCTCTCTCTCTCTCTCTCTCTCTCTCTCTCTCTCGTTGTCCTGGGAAGTTTGTCCAATTGAGACAGGATGGGTAGAAGGAGTCAATGATTAAACTCTCTCCCATTCCCCTCTCTCCCATCTCACCCTCTCTCCCCTCTTGTTCCATGGCCCTACCTGCTCAGCGGGGGTTCCAATTAGATTGTCTGGGAGTTCCAGAGGCTCGCCCATGTGGAAGGAGATGAAATGGAGGGAATCACTGGCCATCGATACCCAATTATAAGACTATAGGGCAGCACTAACTTTCAATGATCCCTTGCACTGGGTTACTGAGTGACTGGGCCCCTCCATTCTCTGTACTCTATTTTTTTTTGGTCAATTGTTTTAAGGACAATAGTTGGGTGATAGACCACAAACACATGATGAGCATCACGCTGAGACGATACCACCGAGGAGTCCGACTTTACATTTGAGCGTCGCTAAAACTGTGCATTTACATGGTAATTACATAGCAAACACATTTTTACCTTAGATGAAAACACATTATTTAGCTTCTATGATTGTGACAGCGGCTTGCAGTTTGTATGATTTCACATGGAACGTTTTTTTGTGGAGTAAACAAACAGGAAGTGGGACCGATAAAGATGCTGCTAGCAGGACTTTATGTGGCTCGTTACAACATTTACATTTCTCACGTGCTCAGCAGATGTTTAGCTTGAGCAACGGTTATGAAGATCAGACCATCCATTTGACCCCCCCCCCCCTTCATATTACTCTGGAGAGAATGGGTGAGGGTCAGTATTTCCATATCTCCAAGGTAGCCACCCTAACATGTACATATCACTAATCCCGCGTCTGCATTATTTAATGTTACACACACACACATCAGTTTCACAACGCATTACTTTCGTATTTCCAGTAGGAGACATGGTTAATTAGGTAGGGGCGACACGTATGGCTGCAGGCTTTCATCTGAAGAATTATCTCAGGAGTTGAGACAGACAGCCAGGTCCTCTGACTGGGCCCTGAACCAACCACCTTCTACAATCTTTCAACCTCCTCCCTTCTCCTCCCTTTCCCCCCACGATCACTCATATTACACAGACTCCCAAATCATCCAGATACAGGTCACACACTGATGACTTTCTTCCAAGGACCCGAGGTGTTCTGTAATATGCCTGAGAGTGACGCGTGGCGCGGGCCTCCCTTGACACTCTGTTAATTTGCACATCAATAAGGAGAGGAGGAAGGCTTTGACCCAATTAGAGGAGAGGAGAAAGGGATGAAACAGCTTCCTGGTTTACTCCTGATCATCCTCACAGGGGAGGGGAGGAACGGCACACTGTGCCGCGTCACGGCAACCGCTCCCACCTCCCGAGTCATCCGCTGGGGGAGTGACCGGATCAGTTTCGGAATCCAGGGTTAGCCAGGGGTCACGGGATGAAAGGAATGTAGTGCTTAGCCAATCAGAAGGCTAAGGACAGGCTGTGTGGAGTGGTGGAGGAGAAGTGGCCAAGAGGCAGAGAGCTGTGTGGTGCCACTGCCAGAGAGCCTGACCTGGTCTGACCCAACTCGAGCTGACTTCATCTTGAGAGACTCTCTGTCCTTCACCTAAACAGAGCAGTGGAGGGGAGAGCTAGAGGAAGAAAGGGATAACAAAGGAGGGAGAGAGAAAGAAAGAAAGAGGGGGAAGAGAAAGAAAAAGATGGTGTAGCGAAAGAGAGAGGGACCGAGTGAGAAAGAGAGCGACAGAGAAGGAAAGAGACTTCTCCAGACTCCATGCCTTGTTAGATCTATCATTCCTTAATTAATAGTGTTTTTCCGAAGACGTCTGAACTGTGTCATATCCGTTATTGGAAAACCCAATGCGGTTAATGAATCATTTTAATTTTTGATCCATTATATCATGCTAGTTGATCTCCTCTTTTCTGCGCCGCTGAGTGATAGCGTCGTTTTCTGCCCCTCGATCAAATTTAATTTGGCCTTCTATTATATTACAGTGTTGCGACTGAAGTGTCAATTTTTGTCAGGCAATTAGGAGCTCTAACCTGTGAAGCTGAGTTTGATAGGCATCGTAATTGGATTGTTTCAGCAATAGCTTGAAACGCTTTTAGCTTTTTTCCCTCCCTTCTTCCCTCCCTTTACTCTCCCTTCAAGTCCTCATCTCTCGTTGGCTTCTGATAGTAACTGTCTATATGTGTAACTTCTGAACAAACAAAAGATTTGAGGGATAGAGGGAGAGAGGGATAGAGGGAGAGAGGGAGAGAGGGATAGAGGGAGAGAGGGAGTGAGGGAGTGAGTGGGCTTGCTGGGAGTGCTTGCCTACGCAGAAACTCTTAGCCTGTGCTGCTTCATACATTTGCATGGATTTTGAAATGCGCCCATGCACCAGACTTTTCCGCTACTGTGGCAGATATTTGTCTGTTGGTCTTGACCTCCTACTGAGGAGGAAATCTCTGTGTTCAAAAAGTCCACACCTTTCTGGATGGCTCAGTCTGCCTCGATTGAGAACAGAATTATCTATGATGTATTCATTCATTAATCAGGTCAGGGCAACTTTCTTTTCATATTTATTGTTTTGTATTTTTTTTTATATTTATTTTTATGAGATAGTGGTGGACACTTGTAGAATAAATAGTTATGATGAACTTAAAAACAGACAAATAAAAGTTGATTGCATAAATCACCGTTCCCTGTTTTTTCCTCAGGTATAAAGGGCAGAAGAGAGAAACTCTGAAGATGTGGTGGCCAGTGTTTGGCTCTACTGTAGCAATGCTCTCTCTCTCTCTCTCTCTCTCTGCAGATGCCTGTGATTGCAGCTAGCGCTGTAGCTAGCCCAGCCCTCACAGCGGGAGCATTAGATTAAAAATGACAAAGGCTTCGAGATGCACTCTTTCTGCAGGAGATGCAGGTGTCTTTGTTACAATGCACTCGGGTTAGCAAAGGTGCCCCTTCACTAGTAATTACCTGCAGTTTTTTACCACCCACATTAAATGAGTTTTTCTGCAGGAGTCCCCAACAAACCAATAATCCCACTAG
Source organism: Oncorhynchus gorbuscha (assembly GCF_021184085.1). Classification (NCBI taxonomy): domain Eukaryota; kingdom Metazoa; phylum Chordata; class Actinopteri; order Salmoniformes; family Salmonidae; genus Oncorhynchus; species Oncorhynchus gorbuscha. The sequence goes on along the minus strand of NC_060189.1, from coordinate 36,864,218 downwards.
CACAGTAGGAGAGCTCAAATTATACATTTGCTCGACTGAATTCCAGGTTGGAATGGGGAGAATGGAGGGGGGAGGGGGTGTTCTGATTACAATCATCTCTACGTTTTGCTCGAATGCAATTGATGTAACTTATTTAGTTTGTTTCCCCCCAGAAACTCAGGACAATGCTGAGCTAAGGAAATAGTACATATTCTTGTATGTATACCCAACCCGATGGAACTATTTCCTTTCATGCCCTATTGTGTGTTTTTAAATCCTCAGACAGACACATGCCAATCAGAACCCATTGGCTGTGTGGCACCTTGTGACAGAAGGACTGGGAGAGGAGTTTTAAGGAGTACCATTTACTTGACGGCACTCAAAGGGAGTGCAGAGGGGTAGAGGGGTGAGGGGTAGGGGGATAAAGGGTAGGGGGATAGGTTTTTTGGGGGGTGGGGGGGTGTGGCTGTTTGTACTGGGTCTGTCCTCTCTGAAGAGTAGGCCCATCGCCCCTGGCAACACCTGGGGTGACAATGGCCCTGGTTGTGCCCTGGGGAGCAGTGATGTCATATCCCCCAGAGTTATACCCTGCTCCCTCCCTCCCTGCACCCTACGCCGGGTTGGGCTTTCAAACAGGAGTCAAGCGAGGTGGGACCCACATAATGTAGAGGCAAAAACACGCAGACACAGACATGCACACACACACACACACACACACACACACACACACACACACACACACACACACACACACACACACACACACACACACACACACACACACACACACACACACACACACACACACACACACACACACACACACACACACACACACACACACACACACACACACACACACACACACCAACGATGACAAATGATTTTATGTCATATGACCTTGTTCTGTTAGTTTGTATGCAGTCAGATTGTTTGTTTATGTGTATAAAACATTTCGGCCGCACAGTACGTACTGTAACAAAATGTCAAGAATGAAACTCAAAACAAGGAATACAGAATTGTTTCAACTTATTGTTAAGATTAAGTTATTTTGCAAACAACAATTATAGTTACATGTAAAGGAGATGAAAGTTACACATTTTAGCTGATATGTATGAAACCCACTTAAGTGCAGTAATAAATGTTTTATTTTACAACATACTGTAGCTATATGTGCTTCTAGTCTTTATCTTGCAGTTAAACATGGTATAATGTTTGGCAGTAAAGTGTTCGAAATATAATCAACAACAAATAAATAACAGTTATTTGTGGTTTACTTTAACCCACCTGCACAAAAAGTTGTTAAAATCTTCTAATTTAGCAGCACTGAAAAAACACTTTGTTTTCCTCCACGGTAAGTCTGCGGAGCAGGATATTTGTGTGTGCTCCTGAGTGTGTGTGTGTGCACCTTTTTCATACCAGTGGAGGGCAGAATTACATTTCATAAATTAGAGCTTCCAGACGTTGATTAGAATGCAGCAGGAGCGAAGACGGAAAGCGCCTCCGCTAAATGTTGTTGATCTCTTTCTGATATGACTGACTTTCTTCTTCTTCTTCCTCTTCCTCTTCCTCTACTTGTTCTTCTTTATCTTCATCTTCCTCTTCTTCTTGTTCTTCTTGTACTTCTTGTTCTTCTTGTTCCTCTTCTTGTTCTTCTTCCTCTTCTTCTTCTTCCTGTTCTTCTTATTGTTCTTCTTCCTCTTCTTCTTCTTCCTGTTCTTCTTCTTGTTCTTCTTGTTCTTCTTGTACTTCTTGTTCTTCTTCTTGTTCTTCTTCCTCTTCTTCTTCTTCTTCTTCCTGTTCTTCTTCTTGTTCTTCTTCTTCTTCCTGTTCTTCTTCTTGTTCTTCTTGTTCCTCCTCTTGTTCTTCTTCCTCTTCTTCTTCCTGTTCTTCTTCTTGTTCTTCTTGTTCTTCTTCTTGTTCTTCTTTCTCTTCTTCTTGTTGTTCTTCTTCCTCTTCTTCTTCTTGTTCTTCTTCCTCTTCTTCCTCTTCTTATTTTTCTTCCTCCTCTTCTTCTTCCCCTTCTTCTTCCTCTTCTTCTTCTTCTTGTTGTTCTTCTTGTTGTTCTTGTTCTTCTTCTTGTTGTTCTTCTTGTTGTTCTTGTTCTTCTTGTACTTCTTGTTCTTGTTCTTCTTCTTCTTCTTGTTCTTCTTCCTCTTCTTCTTCTTCTTGTTCTTCTTCCTCTTCTGCCTCTTCTTCTTCTTCCTCCTCTTCTTCTTCCTCTTCTTCTTCCTCTTCTTGTTGTTGTTGTTGTTCTTCTTGTTTTTCTTCTTCCTCTTCTTCTTGTTGTTCTTCTTCCACTTCTTCTTCTTGAGGTTCAGTTTCTAGGATGTGCTGTTGATCAGGTACATGTGTTGGATGGAGGACTTCGGGGGGTGTTTGGTACTGTAGATCCTACTGGTCTACGACTCAACACACCTCCACCTCCAAGGTGTGAGTGAAAATTAAAGATTATTTGGCTACTATTTTACTTAACATTCAGTCTATATTTAACCTCAAATGTGCTATAACCTATACCTCCTGTTTTCCGAAGGAGAAGGTGGTGTTATAGTGAAGGCCTGTGAGGCTACAGTCCAATGGTATCCAACCTACAGGGACCAGACAGCTCTGTAACAGTGTTACTGTGTCCACTATCCCCCAACATCTCCCACCATCTACGACTCACATTAACCAAATTAGCTGACAACCAGGGAAAACCCGAAGGATACACCTTCTCTCAAATTGTTTCTTATCCACATCTTCCCTTCTAGTTGATCTCTTCTAACCCCGGTCAGGTAGGCATGCTAAACGGTATTTTCGGTGTTCAATCTGCATCAGTGACATCATGCAACATGGCACAGGTGCTGCTGCTCATTTCTTATTGGATAATCTGAAAGCAAATAACGGCAAAGAGCCAGTTGCATGGTAATAAATAGAATATGCCAATCAAATTAAGAATGTGTGTCAGTTTGGACAGTGCTGAGAGTGATCTGCCATAGGTGGAGACTGGGGGTAGCCATACCTCATTTTATAGGTCATTGGTCTCATTTGTATGTAATATTCTCTCAGGTTTGAGTGCAGACAAGAGAGAGAAAAAGAACAACACACTTTATCTGTGAATATGCAGTTGCAAGTGAAATGTAATGTCAAGGGGAGGGGTGGCTTTCATATTTTTGTTTGAGCACGTGAAATTAATACATTGATGCACACTTTTTTCTAAATTGTAAGAAAGCAGTTTATTATATAGCATATTATAATCTGTGATTATCACAGGCAGGTGCTAAAATGTATTCTCCTAGATTTCAATAATTTATAACAGGAAGTATTGAAACTACATGATGGAACCTCCAAATATGGGTGCTTGACTATGATCGCTACGAGTGTCAATGCTATCGTCTCTACAACCAATATAATATTATAAAATATTGTGACTAGCCCAGAATAATTCATTTACAATATGTTATAATCAAATTACAATCATTGTTCAACCAAATCAATAATTGATGGTTAAATAAAGAAGCAACCACAAAAACAAACCCACCAAATCAAACCCAATATCCCAAAATACACGCGTTATCACAAAGAAATAACTCAGATTATCTGACAGCTGGATTTAATCCGAGTGAATCTATCATCCAATCCATGTCAGCCCTGAAACTAAGCCTTTAGCTCTTCATTGGATGATGAGGTGTGGAATAAGCCATTTCATGTATTTGCTGCAGGGGTGGAAAATTACGGCAGTTTCCCATCGCAATTAAGACATACTTCAACCATCTCCTCCATGTTCACTTTTATCTTCACTAGAGATCACACTATGCAATCAGTCTGTACAGGGAGTAGAGAGAGAGAGAGAGAGACGGGGCTGTCCATTCCTGTACAGAGACTGACCCCGTGGTGGACAAGGCAGCGCTGAAGATCAAAAGCCACTCTTTAATGAGATACCGAAGGAGGATGAAGGAGGGAAATCCTGCTGTGTCCCAAATGGTACCCCGTTCCACCTATTTCCTTTCATAAAATGGGTCAAATGTAGTGCACTATATAGGGAATAGGGTGCCATTTGAGATGGTGCGAATACTGACATGTTTTTATTTGATTTTTTTATTTTCTTAGTATCACAGTGCTGTAAGCAACGCTAAAGTAACACTGAAGTTCCCCCTCTTCCCCCAGCTCTGACACAGGAAGGATAAGAGGTTGACAGTATGTACGAAGAAAAAAAAGAAAGAAGGTTATTTTAAAACAATGCCATCTGTCAAACTGTAATCTATGAACTATGGAGCTCCAAAACTATACATTCCTTCTTCCTCCTCAACTTGTTTCAGCATTGTTTCTTTACAGGGCAGCCAACCAGAGCATGCTTTTTATGACATCAGCAAAACTATTCTAATCAGTCACTGTGAATTATAAAGAGCTTTTTCATTTTTTGTTGCTGGTATGCGGGCAGGGACAGGGACAGGGATGTCTGGGGAGTCTGGCATGATGCATGGTGTACCTGTGAGAATGTGATCTCCCTAGCAGTTATACAATGACTAATCTACCTACGTCTCCCAGCCCAACAACGGCTCCTCATTAGAAACGTGTTAAGCACACGCTGTAACGTTATAGGTTTCCTTCAAAGGGGAGAAAGAGGGGAGGTTCTGCTTGTTTGTTGTTGAGACTGTCGTACGAAGGAAGGAGGAAGGAAGGGGGAGAAAACATACCTAAAAACACGAAAAAGAAATGTGCAGAGTGACAGATGGATGGTGGAATGGGGATAAAGGAAGACAGGCAGGGGAATGGAAGGGAGGATCAGCTGTACGACGCTGCTGTATTCTAATGGGTATAGAGTGACGATCCCTCAGAGTGACACCTAAAGTTGGTTTGCTAATTTATCCACATTGCGCCGACAACAGACAATGTGTATAGAAACATTCTTATCCATATTGCCATAGTGACACACCCAGGTACACGGAAGTGTACGTGTTGAGGCCTGCCTCCAATTTCACTTCTGAATGTGTGACATGCTCAACGTGATGATTACACGAAACACATTTATGGCTTGGCTCTTGTGAGAGCAACGGTTGAGCATGCAAGTAAGAGTAGCCTAATTTGTTTGGTATTCATTTGAGTTTTTCCAATTGAGATTAAGCTGAAACAGCAGATTTAGCTTGAGAGCAAAAATGTATTTCCGTTGTTGGACACATGGAAAAAGAATGTCCATGTGCCACAGCTTTCAGCAATGTGCGTTTGATTGAGCCGAGGCGTACGTGTAGAATACAGCTGAGCCACGTCTGGGTCAGAAATATCTTCCTCTGCCGATACAGCCCACTGGGCCCACACTGGTTGAATCAACATCGTTTCCACGTGATTTCAGTGAAATCACGCGGAACCAACGTGGAATAGACGTCGAATTAACGCCTCTTCCATCGTGGAATGGCTCTGTTTGGGCCTAGAAGCCCACCGAGGAGACAGCTGCACTTGAAATAAATAAAAGAGGAGCGGAGGCAAGAAGCAGAGGAAGAAAAAGATGAAGAAATCAGCGAGTTGCGTATGAACCCCATGTTTTGCCATCCTTTCATCCACGTTAGCATATTCAGCAGGGAGCGAGGCTTTCATAAGTGACACCTTGCGCTTCCAGAGGGTCTGCGGTGCGTTTGAGTGCCTCTTATCTGATGGCAGGATTGTGGGGGGTTGGTGTCTCGCTGGGTTGGTGCTGGGCAGGCACGGATGGGGAGGGAAAGGAAAGGGGCGAGATCTATCTGTCCCCGATGTGGCAGAACTTCTTCCTTTGTTTGTGGGGTTAGCGTAATTGGGACAGTGTGTCTGTGCCAGTCCCATGAGATGTGTGAGGTGACTTCCTGACTGCCTGAGCGTAATTTCCCCTCGTCTCTCTCTCTCTCTCTCTCTCTCTCTCTCTCACTCTGTCTGACACAACATGGCCGACACCGTACGCCCCCGCTACTCCTTCACCCTGCGGCTTTCACTTTTCACTTCCTGCCTGGCTTCCACCCGAGCCCCATGTGTCCCGTGTGACCCGCTTGCCCGCCCACCAACTACCATGCCCTGCCACCGCGGAGGTGTGCCCACCTGTGCTGTAGCTGCTGCCGAGGGTGGCATGGTTTGGGTTTAAGGATGATGACAGGATGGGTGACATTATGCACCCTCCTCCTTCCTTCATCTTTACCAGCCCACAACTAACCACGTCAGTATCATATTGGCTCCAGCTGGAGAGGAGGAGGAGGAGGAGAAGGGGAGAAATGTGAACTGTTCTTTTTACCCGCTCAACCACCCACCTCTCTCTCAACACACTCCTCATCTTAGATACATGCTCTCTGTACACCACAAGTTATCTACCAGTGTGCCGTTGTGCAGGGGTGTGTTGTATGTACTTCATGTTGTGATAATGTTAGCAAACACATACGTTTTTACGTTTTGCGGAACAGGTTAAAGGTATGAATAAAATATATATGTGTACTTACATGTGTCGTTATTTTTTATAGTAGAGGCTACAAGTTGTAGTATTTATATGTCAACTGATTCAAATGGCCAACTGTAAAACGCTATAACTTTTCACTACAATTGCTTGTTTTTTTGTTGTTGTTTTTTTTAACAACTATTTGTAATTATTATTGATTAGATGTTCTTCCGTGTAAATGAATTAAACATTTAAAAATGTCTTAAACGCACACAACACAAACAAATATTAAAGCGCCAGCTGCTTAAAGTTTTGGAGACACATTCATAATGGTTTGTTTGTGAATAATGTTTTTTTAATTTTTTTTACACATATTAGTTGTATTAAACTGAATTACGATTGCATTACAGAATCATAAATCAAACCAAATTGAGTTCAAATCAACATTTTCTTATCATTATTTCTCTACAATTTTTCCCGCTTCATCATTGAACAAAAAAAAAATGACTCCAGTAGACTGACTCTGCATGCAACAACAAGTAACTGCAGGAACACTGCCTGAGACTGGAGAAAAAAAATGTATTGTGAAAGAAAGTGCATTTATAAGTAGGGAATCGAACAACAGAAAGAGAGAGAAAAAGAAAGTGAGAGAAAGCAAGAAAAGTAAGAAAAGCCAAAGGAAAGGAACAGTCCACTCAGTCAATGACCCAATTAACATTCCTGTAAACAAGGCCAACAAACACTGTATTTGAATAACAGCGTCTATGTACGTCTACGTGGAACTTACCAATTATTCTGGAATCGTAAGCAGTTTGCGGGGAATCTCTCTTTATTTAGCATCAGACTCTCCCTGGCTCTGAAGACTGGCTAGTACACAACTCCTCTCGTGCCAACAGCACAGAGAACGCAGAGAGAGAGAGAGAGAGAAGCCTTTGTTTGCTCTGATTTGATAACATATTGTAATCCCAATTGCTTTAAATAATTTATCAAGTGTGGGTTTTCCTTCAAATAAATGGCTTTGTGTTCAGTGAGGATTGATTCCATTAGTTTGTATGTGTGCACAATGAAAGACAAATAATAGAGAGAAGGGTTACATTTGGTGGAGTTCAATGTCCAAAAATGTAGAAATTATACTTACCAAAGTAAAACGTTAGGTATATTAATAATAATCTAATAGAAATACTACTACTACAACTACTACTACTACTACTACTACTACTACTACTACAAATATTAATAATAATAATAATAATAAATAATATTATGTTATCATGAATTATCATTAATATTAAATGTATAGAAAAAGTCCTAAAATGTACATAGACAATCGTCTTTACATGTTAGAAAACTAGCATGCGTAAACACACACACACACACACACACACACACACACACACACACACACACACACACACACACACACACACACACACACACACACACACACACACACACACACACACACACACACACACACACACACACACACACACACACACACACCTCGCTATCACTGTAGATGCATCTCTCTCTCCTCATGTTATTTCTGCAGCTGATCGACTCAATTAGCTCAACACACAAGTGCATAATTAATGCCAAATATGATATGCTGCTCCCAACACGTCTTAAAGTATATCTCAAACACAACGTAACTACAGCATGTGGATAACTGCCATGAAGCTGTTTCATACAGGGGTTATATGTACAGGGGTTATATGTAGTATATTGTACTATATCAAATATAGTCAAATATAGTATAGTACAAATATTCTGTCATTTAAACTATATTTCTGAATAAATAGTTATAATTTTCTTCAAATATATACGTTAATTGATTAAAATGGCAATATTTATGTGTTCACAGTCACTCATCAGAAAATTACTTCTGACATATTTTTGATCACAATATATACATGCAAAAATAACATACGGTAGCTTATTGTGACTCACCATACCGCCCACTTTTCTATCCACCTGACTACTCAATGTCAAAATATAATTTGTATGTTGTTTCCATAAATTAGCAGAGACTTTTATTGTCTCTGAGATGAATGCTGGTCTCAAATGAGACAATACAAATAATCATACAGTAACGCAAGTGTTTTCAGACACTGATCTTAAGTTTTGATGTGCCATGTCCGTAAAATTCTCCAGTACCAATTCTCTATTCATTTCCATTTCAGATAGTAACGTGGATATGTTCTAGCAGGGACTCAGTTGACCCCACACTTCCTCTTCTACAGTGACACTAATGTTTGCACGAATGTAAAACACATCTTCATGCAAAGCCCTGGTTTTAGCAAACATTCACAACTGACTGCAAGTTGCTACTGGCGCATACAGTACCTCAAGCATTCTCTGAAGTATAAAGTCACTGTTCTTCTCACCCTGTGCATTTTTACACTTCTCCCCCCCCGATACTATTAACTTTAATGTTGCAAGGCATCCCTTCTTTATTTATGGAGACCTCAAAATTCAGGGTGCTATAGTCATGCATTGTTAATTGTTAATGCAAAATGCTTGTATCAAACAACACTGATCTTTGTCGGAGGAGGAATTCTGTGGAGACTGTTGGAATCAGGAATGCTGTCTGTCAAATAATGAGACAAAAAAAAAAGGTTTGGGATTTTATTTCCTAAAGTAGAGCACACATAAGCGAAACATGCACTTTATGGAGGGAAGTTAACCTGCCTATGCCTGCCGTCCCTCAAATCAGACAGAATGAATCCAGTCCCACTTTGTCAGGGGGATAAGCACCATGGTTAGAATTTTGCTGATTTTCATATAATGACTGGCAGCCGTAACACCTGTCACTGTGAAATTCATAAATTAGTATACTCAAGGGAAACAAATTGCTTTGTTGATGCAGAACTGTAAAAAAAAAAAAACGTTTTTGACATTGACTGCCTGCACTTTCACAAGAAATATTGTTATTTTATTTTACGTGCTACAATTTACAAAGATTCATGAGCATAACCCAAGGTGACCATGAAACAACAAATTTAACAGTATAATTCAGAAGGAGACTTTTCTGGCTAATGTTGCTATACAGAACGTGTTGTTATCTGTGCATGTTTGAGCATATCTGCATACATGCAAATTCAAGAGGGCAAAAGGTCAAGTCTAGTGCCCAGCAAACAAACACCCATTCTCTAAGCATCTCTACTGTACATTCTAAGTTCTACTCTCACCCATTGTTCCACCCTTGGTTCCTGAGCAGAACACTGTGGCACATCATCCTTACAGGAGGATAAAGATCTCTCTGTACCAAACGCTGCACTCGTTATTCCTTATCCTGTCAATCACACCCCCCAGTCTGTGTGTAATGTGCTGTCGACAGCTTGGCAGAGCTGTGGGGCTGCGCAGGGCGATGATGAGAGCTCATAGCAGCCTAGCAGGGTTCCCTTCTCATCAGAGTCAGAACAAAAGAGGGCCCGGCCTGCACTGCTGTTCCAAACACACAGCACACGAACACAGAAAGAAACATGGTCCCCGCTTAACTGTTTAACTCTCAACGCTCACTTCTTTTCCTAGACGAAAATATACCGTAGAATGAAGAACTGAGGAATTTAGAAGGCCTTATCCTTCAAATGGACAATTGTTTAGGTGTGATTCAAGTTCAGCATTTTCCACACACAGACACACACAGATTTCCCATCAACCGTCAACACATTCAAACGAACATCTGGATAAACAATCGCGTCCACTCCTCCCTCTGTCATACCTCATCACACCGATCCCCACATCCCCCCATCCCTCCTCTCCCTTGCAGAAAAGAAAGGGATGAAAATAGAATGTTAAACTCCATCATCTCACACTCACAGCCCCATCCTAATCCAAGAGAGCATCACCAAACGGACTGGCGCTGGGCCTAACTTCAGACATCACATCGGCTAAAATCAATCCGGCGACATGCCCTCTTGGTCCTCCCAGATCTCTGAGCCCTAATTGGTCAGGCCCTGTGTAAGGGCCGTGCCTGGTACAGGACGGGCAGAGACGGGGTCGGGTGCCACCCTGCTCTACATCTCTTCACCTCCTATCCCCCTCTCCCGCTCCAGGGCACTTGTTCATGATCATGTCTGGACTGGGGCTGGAGGCTCTTTATCTATAGCCCACCCAGGGGCTACAGGCATCTAGCAATGAGATCAAGTGTCAGCCCCAAAAAAGGGCCATGTATAATGTACATCACAACGTTGAATAACAAGATAATGTGAATAGTTGAGTGTATATGTCCCATTCCAAACACATCAGGTTGCATGTAAACGTCACTGTTGGTATTTTGATGATTTACAAAATGGCCGACATGTTACTTGGCACATCCACGTTTTGGAGATATATATATCCTATATATACTGTACAGAAACAGTTCACTTTAACCATTAAGCCGTTGACTCTAAAACCAAAACCTTAAACTTTAAAACTAAAACCCTAAAACTTAACATAATACCAAACAGTGCAGAGCTAATGCATCTAGCTGGGGATTGGATTCTTTCTTTTTCTTCATTTGGAGCAAAATAAAATGTAATGTTCATCTATTGGTTAACTCTCTCTCCAGGTATGTTTTCCTTCTCTGGCACAGATGGCAATTAAAACCGGCTAAACTAAATCTGTGGGTGCAGGGTCTCACAAACAATGCATTTAACTGCAAAGCAGTGTTCATCGCCGACAAAGAGGAACAGATACACAACTACAGTTGTGTAGTTGAAAGATGTTTTTTTTCTTCACAAAACAGAAAGATCAAAGTTGTCGTGGTGAAACGAGACAGTATCTTATTTATATCTTACTGCTAGAGCTTCTTTCAAGGAGCTGACAGATTGAAATATTCGGTGGGCGGTTGAATTATGTACTGAATGTCCTCAGTGTCTCCACCACATGCCCACTGTCTCTCCCTACAATCACAAGAGGAAAAAACTCAGCATCATATTTACTGGCTACATATCCACTCCTCACAAAACCATTGTTTTGGTCATTAGAATTGAGTTTTGGTGAGATTTTGGTCAAGCAGTAACTTTAGTTCAATGAATATTCAATGGAAATAACTGGGCTGATATAGCCTGAAAACAAAATAGCAGGTTGATATATAACACATTCCTATGTGTTTCAGCACATTAACACTCCTTCATTTAGAGTCCCATATAGATGCTGTAAATGAACCAAATAGACATGTAAACAATCTCACTCCTTAACACCTTCCATTGTTTACCAGCTCAAACACCATCTTTACAACAATCGGATCACTCTTACCCGCAATCTCCAGGAATGTGGCCATTGAGATCTACAATTAAAATCGTATTCCTGCAGTAGGAAATTTGATTTAATGAACGTTCAGCTCGGCAACAACAGATGGTCGTCTTATTGGAGGCACAAAGATAGACTGTGTGTTTGAACGCCTTCAGATCAAATGCCAGTGGTTATCAATTAAGAGTGAAGGTGCGCTCCGACAACATGAAGCGCTAGCATACTGGAGGCCTCACTGCTGCATCTCGCCTCTCTGGTAATGAGGGACCTCCTCAGTAAGGTAGAAAAACAGGAACACTATTCCCCCAAAGATACTGCATGGGTAGCACAAAGATAGTTCACCCAAAATGTTTCTAAATGAAAGACATCTCAAGATTTAATTCACCAAACTTCCCAAATGGTGAAATATTCCTCACTAAGGTCAGTGGTGTAAAGTACTTAAGTAAAAAAATACTTTAAAGTACTACTTAAGGAGTTTTTTGTTTATCTGTACTTTACTATTTATATTTTTTGCCAACTTTTACTTTTACTTCACTAAATTCCTAAAGAAAATTATGTACTTTTTACTCAATAATTTTGTACAATTACAAAAACATTTGGTCCTTGGGTTCTATAATGCTTAGTATTACTTGCTATTATACCTGCGTGGTCAAAATGTAACCTACGCCTATAATTCCTATGTATAATTACTTTCTACTGTTGATGTTCATCACAATTTGATTTCATTACCTCCACCTATAAAAATTATCAATCATTATAACACAAATTCAATAACATTCTCTCCATGCTCCACTGCTCTAAATAGACAAAGAGGAAAACTAAGGGGCAAAACAACAACAAACTGGTTAGAGATATATGAGACACAGTCCACAACACTGTACCACTGCTGTGCCAGGCCGGGCTAATGCTGGATCTCTAATGATTAGCCAAAGCACACCGCTACAAACAAATGTGAAACGACGCCATGTATGACTATGATATGTAAGCTATATCTGTTTTACTGTATTTGTTCTCCCATTAAAGAAAGCACCAATGCATAACATAGTATATAAAACATAGTAAATAAAGTAATAGTAGTAGTGGTCCCAAAACGAATGTACTTACTTCTTCATGAAGCACATATGTAAGTTATAGGGTTTTATGTCAGATGATTATGTGTATTCCCAGACGTAGTTAATGAGAGCTTGTTGTAGAGGTGATAGAGAGAACCTATGGATTGTTTTGGGAGAGAATATGCTTCTCTTCCTTTAACTTTTCAGCACCCCTCCATCTACAGAGACATCCCTGTTTAATTGAAATAAGTGAGTAAGAAAAAATTACTATGTTTTTCTAATTTATTTAGTACTCTAAATGCATTCTTAATCATATAAAAATTAGGGAAATAAGAATAATTAAAAAATTGAAAATTGTAGCACTTTCGGGAATGGCTAGTTCCGCGCGTCATTCTGCTTCAAAGAAAAAAGATAAATGATGATGCCATTAAAAGTGAACTAATTAAGGAAGGCTTCTTTTAAGAACTCATTAACTGCAACCTCATTTACATAATGATGCATATTAATTAAGTTTTAATGAATCTGAATTTCCACCAAGCCGCTTTTCTTTGGCTGTGGAACAAATTGAACAAATTATTTAAAAGTGTTCTTGAATCTACTTTTCACACCAAAGGGGAGAGAATGCAATCATTTGTAGAAAATCATATTTTTTTTCCTAGGCTGGCCCATCTGTTAATTATTTTTTAAATGTAATCATTTACCCTTTGTTTTCAAAACCTCAGAGATACATTCACATCCCAACCAAATCAGGAGGTATGAGACCAGTGGTAAATATTGCAGAACATATAAAAGCCTGAAATGCATGATTAAAACAATTCGGAGGAGACAGTCAGCCGGGCATGTGTTGGAGTCAGACATGAGAGAGAGAGTTTATGTAATACTGTACTGCAGCATCACATGGACATATACAGCATCTTATTCACTGACACCATTCACACATCTATATGGTGACTAGAGGCCATCTTGCTCAGTTGCTTGGTTTGTCTATTTCCAGCTGGCAGAGGAAAAACAGTGACATGGCCACATCAGTTCAATTCTCACAGAACTGAACATGAACATGATTTCCTTCCACTAGAAATTGTAATTTAAAGACACATAAGAAACATAAATATATGTCAAGATATGTAGGCATAAATCACATCTTGATAATATATTCCACTCTGATATACAGTACCACACACACCTACTCATTCCAGGGTTTTTCTTTATATTTTGTTTTTACATTTTCTACACTGTGAATAATAGGAAAGACATCAAAACTATGAAATAACACAAATGGAATCATGTAGTAACAAAAATGTGTTAAGCAAATATATTGTATATTTGTATATTCTTCAAAGTAGCCACCCTTTGCCTTGATGACAGCTTTGCACACTCTTGGTATTCTCTCAACCAGCTTCATGAGGTAGTCATCTGGAAGGCATTTAAATTAACCGGTTAATATGTGTAATTTCTTTCCTTATTAGTGCATTTGAGCCAATCAGTTGTGTTGTGAAAAAGTAGGGTTGGTATACAGAAGATAGCCCTATTTAGTAAAATACCAAGTCCATATTATGGCAAGAACAGATCAAATGAGCAAAGAGAAATGGCAGTCCAACATTACTTTAAGACATGAAGGTCAGTCAATCAGGAAAAAAGTGCAGTAGCAAAACCATCAAACGCTATGATGGAACTGGCTCTCATGAGGACCGCCACAGGAAAAGAAGACCCAGAGTTACCTCTTCTGCAGAGGATAAGTTCGTTAGAGTTACCAGCCTCAGAAATTGCAGCCCAAATAAATGCTTCACAGAGTTCAAGTAACAGACACATCTCAACATCGACTGTTCAGGGGAGACTGTGTGAATCAGGCCTTCCTGGTCAAGTTGCTGCAAAGAAACACCTACTAAAGGACACCAATAATAAGAAGAGACTGCCAAAAAACACGAACGATTGACATTAGACCACTGGAAATCTGTCCTTTGGTCTGATGAGTCCAAATTTGTGTATTTGTATTTGTATATTTGTGTATTTCCCACTGTAAAGCATGGAGGAGGAGGTGTTATGGTGTGGGGATGCTTTACTGGCGATACTGTCTGTTATTTATTTAGAATTCAAGGCACACTTAACCAGCATGGCTACCACAGCATTCTGCAGCGATACACCACCCCATCTGGTTTGCGCTTAGTGGGACTATCATTTGTTTTTCTTTAGGACAATGACCCAACACACCTCCAGGCTGTGTAAGGGCTATTTGACCCAAGAAGGAGAGTGATGGAGTGTTGCATCAGATAGCCTGGCCTCCACCATCATCTGACCTCAACCCAAGTGAAGTGGTTTGGAATGAGTTGGACTGTAGAGTGAAGGAAAAGCAGCCAACAAGTGCTCAGCATTTGTGGGAACTCCTTCAAGACTGTTGGAAAAGCATTCCTCATCAAGCTGGTTGAGAGAATGTCAAGAGTGTGCAAAGCTGTCATCAAGGCAAAGGGTGGCTACTTTGAAGAATCTCAAATCTAAAATATATTTTGATTTATTTAACACTTTATTTTGCTTACTACATGATTCCATATGTGTTATTTAATTTATTTCAATTTATTTATTTGACTTCTTCACTATTATTCTAGAATGTAGAACATAGTAAAAATAAAGAAAAACCCTTGAATGAGTAGGTGTGTCCAAACTTTTGACTGGTGCTGGTGAGTATGTCATATAGATTTGTATCAGTATAGTGATGAGTAGACAACAACTTACTCTGCAGTGGCTAAGGCTTATAGTGGTCTGGAAAAAAAGATTGGAAATGAAGTGACATCCCACACAGTCTATTTTAACACCTCTGAAATGTCCAATACTATCCCGATGTCAAGCCACAACAATAAAAACTATAAACGTGCTCAAGCTGAAATATGCACAATTAAAGGGAACCTAAATGGTTCCCTCATGTAGGATTACATATTTCACTTAGATAGTAGAAATACAGTGTAAACAAAGTATTTTTTTATGTCTGTGGAGCTGCCATCTTGTTTCAGGTGCTCTGGTGATATACAGTATATTCAGGCACAGAAACAACTTGATCGACAAGTCCATTCCTGTCTGCACACACACACGCACACGCACGCACACACGCACGCACACACACACACACACACACACACACACACACACACACACACACACACACACACACACACACACACACACACACACACACACACACACACACACACACACACACACACACACACACACACACACACACACACACACACACACACACACACACACACACAATTGTGCACACACACCTGTTATGCAGGTCAAATTGGGAATAGCCCAAGCTCAGGGGAACACCAAAGCACGTAGTGGGACGTTCTAGTCCTTCATGGAGAAAAAGAGTCTGAAGTCACCAGAGAATGCTTAACGCAGGGACCGTCTCGAGCCAAACGGCACGTGACCGCATCACTGCCAAGTCTCCCGGCAGCCGATTGGTTGAGGAAGTCTCAGAGGTTAACCTGCCACACGCCCAAAGGCCCCTCTGGTGTATGGCGTGGCCTCGGCGCACTCTGTTTGTGTGTGTGTGTGGCATTTTATGTGTGTGTGTGTATATGAGCACGCATGCATGTGTTCTCCCCACTCTGTACCTCCCCAGTGTGTTAGGGCCTTTAAAGCATCACCCCTACGAGGTGGCTGGGTGGTTGCGGGGGTCCTTCTGACAGTGAGCTCCTACCTCAGGGGAGGTCAAGAGTCAGCGATTCAGATGAGACAAGCTGGCGATGCAGTGTAACTGAAAATGGAAAGCAGATGTTAGTTAATTAGGGAAATGTGACTGACAAGACTTGAGCGGCGAGGTACACAAGCTACCCGGCACCGAGCAGCTGCTGTTACCGACTTCATTGTCAGTCTCGTACACAAGTCACACTATCCCTATGGAGAGAGGCAGAGACGCGAGCACAGACAATTATCAAAATAGAATTAAGCTTGATTGAATCGCACAGATTTTCTCTTCAATTTTACTCATACCCACCCTTCATCCTCCGGATTTTTGCCTTCCCTTCCTTCCATTTCCTCGCTCTCTCTTCTTCCGCTCCTTCTCTTGTCCTCATCCTGTTTTAGTTTTTTAAAACGCCATCTTAGCATCTGTGTGAAACTGATGAAGAAGAAAAAGACTACAATAACAATGCATACTGAATGTAAAAAGATTGTCTCAGTTCCTGAGCACCAGACATTTTCCCGAGAACGTTCTTTCTGATAAATGTGCATTTTTAGCTCTGGGAGACGAGTATTGTATAAATACTACCATCTCAGCTATTGATGAGGAGCATAGTTGCGTCTCTGATGAATGGAAAGCCTCATCTGTATTTTATTGTACCTCCCGGCTTTTATGGAATGTAGGAGGACGCCTCGGTCTCTTATGTGTTGTGACTTCTCACACGTTAGCCTAGCTGAGTACAGAATATAGTATCTGCCTCAATTTAATCTAAACACACACAAATGTTGAATACTGCAGTGTACTTTGCCTGCAGTGTACTTTATCCACAGTGCACTTTACCTGTCTTGTTAGAAGCCCATGATCACTCACCACCACAGTAGAATAAACCACATTTGTGTTTGAGTATTCTCTGTACAAGCTTAAGTCTAAAGGTGCCTCAATGGTTGTTTCAAGTGTCTTTTCCAGGGATTTTCTTTTAGAGGGAGAGCATACTATTTACTTGTGTTATTGATGAAAACATGCATCCTCTGCCTTGCTCAACAACCAATTAAATAGGGAAGAACATGCCTGAAGAAAAGGAAAGAGTTTGAGTTTGCATTGCATGACATTTATTTAAGCAGGCCTTGGAGCTGAACTTGACGAGTTCAGCTCAACTGGATAATGTCTTGTGATCAAGCATGTGTTTCCATATGTATCCCAGTGGTATCCCAGTGTCGAACTGTGACAGTTGGACCAAGGCCCACAGTGGGGGAAAACATCTTCCAAAACGTTGTAGTACATGGTTGTACCAAACTCAAAAATCAAGAAAAATCAAAGAAACATAGGCCTAATGTGCCTGACTGAATCAAACAGGCCTGAGCCGTGCTTCGGGCTGCTACTCACACAGACAACACCCGCGCTACCATCAACAATGACCACACTATTTACACAACCTATTACCATTTGGCAACACTCACACCATCACCAAAAACAGCACCCGGAATACCTGCGCACACAATGTAGGAGAGCACACTAGTAGTGAAACACAAAGACAGGAGTCACACACAGCAAGATGTTAAAGAATAAGTTGCCCATTCACTCTGACATAATTAGCCAGTAGGTCCTAATCATAAGAATACAAAAACACAACCGTTAGGTTAAGCATTTCCAAATCAAAATGTACAACTATTATTTCCCATTACAAACATCTTTATCACGTTCAGCACACAAAGTAACTGTATTATTTTTTATTATTTTTTAAATCAGAATTTTAAAAAATATAATCAGAATATCATTGAAATATTATTAAAAAGATTCAATATAAATCGAAACTAAATGTGTATTTAAAAAGTACAACAATTATTGGGACTTTAAAGGCCTTGATGGTTCCCCACTTCCCAAATCAACAAAAGGTTCCCAGTTTAAGCTAATGTGAATGACTGGGTGATTTTGATGAACCTTTGATAAGTGTACCCTCATTGAAATGACTGCTATTAGATGTTGTTGTTGGTCCTTGTGAAAGTTCAGTTGCATTGATGTTGAATGCATGGTAGCACATAGAGGACCACAATGTCTCTCAATATAATTGGATGATTTTGTGTAATTCCGTATAGCTCCCTAAAATATCCATCATTGACCTCTCTCTCTCTCTCTCTCTCTCTCTCTCTCTCTCTCTCTCTCTCTCTCTCTCTCTCTCTCTCTCTCTCTCTCTCTCTCTCACACACACACACAAACACACACAGATGTTTGTTTTACTATCCTTGTGGGGACCAAACCATTGATTCACAATCTAAATACGATTTCCCTAACCCTAACCCTAAACCTTAACCCTAACACTTAACCCTTATCCCAAATCCCTAACTCTAACTCCCAACCCTAACTCTGAACCTAACCCCTTATCCAAAAATGGCCTTTTTCCTTGTGGGGACTGATGAAATGTCCGGACTTGTCAATATTGTCCTTGTTTTACCATACTTGTGAGGACTTTTGGTCCCCACACGGATAATAAAACCAAACACACACACGCACACACGCACGCACGCACGCACGCACGCACGCACGCACGCACGCACGCACGCACGCACGCACGCACGCACGCACGCACACACACACACACACACACACACACACACACACACACACACACACACACACACACACACACACACACACACACACACACACATTGATGAATGGGTAGACATTAGCCCCATTCAAACAACAGATGTTAATTCACTTCACATGTGAATTATCAGATCATTTGTGTCAGGAAGCAGAATATGAATGACTGAGATGATCTCATATTTGGGCCCTCCCTTGGCAGACCTGTGGTCTTCTAGGTCTGCAGGTAGGATGCTGGGGGCTTGGTCGGATGGGAGAGGGGTGTGTGTGTGTGTGTGATATGTAGTGGAGGGGCGGGGGCTGTCTACCATTGGAATGTTCCATTATGTCTGTGTGTCTGAAAACATCTCATTACTACCCAGACTTCCCTTTGGGCTATAGGCTATAGAGAATGGGGAATGATGGGCCTGATGTGCTAATGAGCAAAACATTATTTATGGTAGACACAACGATATCCATGAGACACGAGCCATTTGCAGTGATCCATACCTATAGTTTGTGCTTGGACATGATTTTTCAGTTTTCTATTCACTATTGGTTTCAAGGCATTTATTTGATAAGCATAACTTGTTCTGTCGTCATGTTTATCCCTTTATCGATTGAAGATACTCCAAAGCAACTTCATACAGGTACTAGTTAATGACTCTCCCACTCTTGTTTACCTTTGTAAGTGTTTTTAGCCTGTGTTGCTCAGGATTAATACTGTCATTACAGCCTTACAGAATTAGACTCCGGTATTTTCCTCTCTCTCTCTCTCTCTCTCTCTCTCTCTCTCTCTCTCTCTCTCTCTCTCTCTCTCTGGAGTTATTTTTATTCTCGGTATGAAGTAAACCAAAGGAAAAGCAGAACAACCCTGCCCCGCTCCTCTCCTTCTTCTCCCTGCCTCCACCTCCACCACCATAACCACTTGTCCCAGAGGTGTACAACTAAGGTAGCAAAACAAAGGGAAATATTTCAAAACGCTGCACATTGTGAATAACTCTCAATATAAAACATCTCGGACTCCAAAGGTAGAATGTTGCGATACGTTGCCGTCGGTAACCACGGATGGAGGCTGTCAGTATGGGAACCGCCAAGGTACAATAATTGGGTCAGGTGAAAAACAGGGGGAAAAAGTTTAACTTCTTGGATATCTTTCCATTTCTCTTTCTCTTTCCCCTTTTTTCTCCCCACACATTGCAGTCAACAACCACTCCCACTGTACACAGCTCACACTTGCTCTGCATATGCTGTGAAATGCTAATCTAGCCCAAGACGTTACCACTACGTTGGCTTGATGAAATGGACAAGACTTTCCAGACACTAAGAGGTCACAGACTATTCCTTCTAGTTGCCCTTTGGGGCTTTAGGCCTAAATGCAGCATCAGGCATGTGCTTGGTCTGATTACCTCGATGGCCTGTATCTCTTTCCGGCCACAGACTGGACTGCCTCTGTGAATCAGCCAGACCACAGTGAGGCCTGGACCAAGCGGCTGGGCCACACAGAGCAGCTGACCGACACCGTGCCGTGGCTGGACAGACAGCGAGCCAGCCGTCATATCCTTAACAGGGCTATTATCCCTGATCTGATGTCCTCTCGTCTGCTTGGCTGGGAAGTGTCAGGCCAACGCTAGCCTCTCGGCTGACATCAGTGACATCTCCATCGCCGGGCCAGCGTGGGGCCGTCACATCCACAGCTCTCCAGCCAGGCGTGCCACGTCTGTCCATAGTGTAGCCTAGAGCTGTGTCCCAAATAGCTCCCTATTCTTTTTATAGTTCAAAAGTAGTGCACCGTTAAGGGAACAGGGTGCCATTTGGGAAGTAACCTATCTCTGGACTGTCTATGGAGTTGAGGAAGTCTGTCATATCCATGGCTGAGCTGAGCTTGGAGGTGAGTCTGTCATGATCCAGTGTAGGCCTGGGAGCTGTCTGGTCCATGGGTGGGCTGGGGTAGATGGACAGGGATAGGGGATAGCCACGGATCCTCACCATCGTTAGGCTGCCATCTGAGACGCCACGTCCGTCCCAGGCCTGTCCACCTCCGGTCTGTATGGGTCCATCCCCTCAGACAGACTGGCGCTGGCCCTCCTCTAATGGGACTGATTGGTCTGTAGATCAGCTCTGAGGTCCGGTATCACCTCTGACAGAAGCCCTCTCCATCCAACGCCTACGTCCCTCGTCTCCCTCGCCTCCTCTGAGTGTCCACAGCTCCTGGCTAACTGCAGAATATGCTCGAAAAACGCTAGCACTTCATTAATGACGGCAACAGTGATCTGAGATGCTCAGTTAGAGCCGGACACTAACAGTGTCATCTTCGGTGGCATCTCGCTGTGTGGAGTAGAGGGGAGGGGGAGCGTGACCAATGCCAGAGCAAGTTTGGGCTGGATTTGTGAGTCTGTTTGTATGTGTGTGTCTGTGTGTACGTGTGTGTCTGTGTGTGCGTATGTGTGTGTGTGTTTGCGTGTGTGTGTGTGAGAGAGAGATTTTGTGTGTGTGTGTGTGTGTGTGTGTGCGTGCGTGTGCACATTCATGTTTGTGTGTGTGTGTGTGTGTGTGTGTGTGTGTGTGTGTGTGTGTGTGTGTGTGTGTGTGTGTGTGTGTGTGTGTGTGTGTGTGTGTGTGTGTGTGTGTGTGTGTGTGTGTGTGTGTGTGTGTGCGTGCGCGTGTGTGTGTGTGTGCGTGCGCGTGTGTGTGTGTGTGTGTGCGCGTGCGTGTGTGCACATGCGTGTGTGTGTGAGTGTGTGTGTGTGTGTGTGTGTGTGTGTGTGTGTGTGTGTGTGTGTGTGTGTGTGTGTGTGTGTGTGTGTGTGTGTGTGTGTGTGTGTGTGTGTGTGTGTGTGTGTGTGTGTGTGTGTGTGTGTGTGTGTGTGTGTGTGTGTGTGTGCATGTGTGTGTGTGCGCATGTGTGTGTGTGTGCGCGTGTGTGTGTGTGTGTGTGTGTGTGTGTGTGTGTGTGTGTGTGTGTGTGTGTGTGTGTGTGTGTGTGTGTGTGTGTGTGTGTGTGTGTGTGTGTGTGTGTGTGTGTGTGTGTGAGGGCCATTCACGGTTCTTAAGGGCTGCAGTGATGTTATCTTTCTTGACCAGTGGAATGATGCTGACCTTAATTGCTCTAATGCTGTTTTCAGCCATACCATGTCTATGGCTCTCTGGTTCCCTGGCCTGGATACCATTGATCCGTCACACAGATTGTGCCTTCTCAAATCAAAAACAGTCTTTATTAGTGCTGGGAATGGGAGAGGGGGGGGAAATAATAATGAATATCACTAGAGAAACCCTTTCGTTAAGTAATCAAAATAGACTGTGCAACTCGCGTATTGTCCAGCAAGCACCAAGTAGCAATATTCCACTAGGAATCTCAACATTAATACTAGGAACAGAGAACGAAAAAGCAGTTTCTCTCTATCTGCGTCTCCTAAGTACGTCATTCGCACATTGACAATAAAATATGATTTATTACATAAACTGTGTAATTGTGCTGTTTTAACCGGTCGGCAATGCTGATGTCTAGTTAGCGAGGTAGTTAGCAGAGAGAGAGAGATAACACCACGGATGGCTCTGCTCTTGTCCGACACAGCCTGCCATGCTGTTAATGGGGGTATAAATATGCAGACAGTCCAAATACAACCTAAATGAACCACTGGTTCCCACATCATACACTCATAAAGCTGTTTAGATGTGATGGTGATGGTAGGTCCGATTATAGTGGATGATATGGATGTGAAGGAGCATTATGAGTGGAATATGTATGGAGTTGTCTGTTTGTCCTTTGTTTCGGTACGCTTGTTTGTCCATCTCTATTCATGAATACCGCCATCTAAATGTCCTTCCATGTTCGTGACAGACAAACTTTCAGATAATTCTGGCCAAGACCCTGACATTTACCGTCCATTGAGGACGATTGGGATAGCTCTATATTTTTGGCGTTTTATCTTCACAAAATATGTTTGTGATGGTTTTAATGTTGACATGAAACAGCAAGTCTGTCTATTATTCTGCTAATGCTGATGGCAGTCTAACTATAATCAGTCAACAAACAAACAGACCATCGAACAAAAAGACAACTATCAGCCACATCTTTCCTCGATTGTCAGAAGGACGTGTCCAGCTTTCAGAAGAATGTCTTTTTGTGTGGCTCGGCCTCTCTTTTTCCTTCCCCCTCTTTTCTTCAAGGCAATCTTTCTCTCTCTTATAAATCTGTACAAATTGATTTCCTCTTTACAAGAGAAGATAAAGACCATGGCAACAGAAATACCTGTAAGTGAAGGATAATTACGTTTCGAGACACCACCCGCTGAGTCCATTCTCCAAGGCCCAACAACATGCATTTAAAACCTCAATAGCGCTCGACAGCGTCACACCAATGAGGCCCCAGATTTGATTAAAATTATAGTTCTTTTGCTCTTACTTCACCTATTAAGATAAGCATCTTGTTCAGGCCATTTTATATACATATAAAGAGGCCTGGTACAATTTAACATTTCCCCCCAGCTGCTTTGCATAAAAGGGAACTCTGCGGGTCCACTCCACTGTTACCTGTAAAGCATCTCAGAACAGCATGGGGAACGGCTTTATACGTCTGCGTTTTGTTCTGTCATTTTCTCGCTCTCTATTTAACAAAGATAGGAAGAGGGGAAGAGTCAATTCATTGTTTGCCTTTTGGTATGTTGTTGCATATCATCTTCAGTTCTCCCCCCCATATGAATTCATAGCCACCTTGCAATATATACATCATCGTCGGTGACAGGTAAAATATGCAAAATGATTCAAAAATTCCACCTGAAATAACAGCAAATTCATTTTGCGGAAACTAACCAATACCCTGTAAATTGTGTTTGATTGAAAGGGCTATGGGCTTTTAGCCCCTGGTTAATCCCTTTCTATCCTGATAGCTATTTGGACGGACAACACATTTACTTAGAACTTCCACCCACAAATACAATGCTGCTGCATTTAGTTTGATCTGTATTTTCCACAGTCACGTTAAGTAGATTTTGTTACCCGGCTGTTTATGAAATAGAGCACTCTGAAGACATTGTTCGGGGGTTGACATTAGCACTCATCCAAATCAACACTAATGATGGGTAGCAATGAATAACACAAGAAAGAACGAAGATCTGAAATAAATATTCAAACTCAAAATCCGAGATGTGCTTTCGTCATTATCAATACATGTCAGTCTTCAGAACTTGAAAACCAGTTCATTCCGCTCTGATAGAGCTGCCATCCGGGGTGGATAAAAGCCCTGATCACCTGGATGGCAAACAGAAAGGATAGTTTGTCAAGTAAAAAGTATGAAGAAGATGAAGAATTAGTGCTTTTTGTCTCGCTCCCCTCTCCCAGCTCCGAGATGCTACTCTAACAGGGCGAGAACGCCATCAGATCCACTGACGTATGCTAGTGCAGGAAACCCAGGGGACCCACCATCTTTAACAAAGCCCATCTCTGCTTTAAATATCCCTAAGTACATTCCCCCATCCCTGTGAGCTTCTCTTTTGTATTGAAAGATCTTTGGTGGAGAGTGTGTTGTTTTCCCCTCCTTTTTCCAGCAGGCAGGCAGACAGGCGGTGGGTTTAAGATGGGAGGTAATGTGAGTGGCACCGTGTCTAATGATGCACACATTCAGTGTCATGGAGGCTGGCTCTCCCGTGAGTCCTGGTTTGAGTGACTCGTCTGATGTTTGGGTCTTTTAATAGGACATCAAAACCGGAGTGGCACAGAGAACGCCAGAGAGGAACACTGAGAGGAACATGGACGTAGAAGGTAGAAGCTAACTCTGCCTCTCATAAAGAGATCACAGAAACTCCCCTCACTGTACTGATCACTGTCTCAACTCAAGGAGAGAGAGAGAGATCACAAAAGGAGTATGGCGATGTACTTACAGTACAGAGTTATAATTACAAACCTAGATCTGAAACATTACGAGGATAACATTGGTACACTTGACCCAACAATAATAAAGTACACATACAATTGAACCAACTTACATTGATATTTTGGTCATTTAGCAGACGCTCTTAAAACCAGAGCAATTATGGTTAAGCGCCTTGCTCAAGGGCATGTTGACAGGTTTTTCACTTAGTCAGCTCGGGAATTCGAACCAGCAACCATTGCGTTATTGGCCAAACCTTGTAATCGCTAGGCTACCTGTTGCGTTAGTCTGAATGTCAAAGGGTTATTTAGTTCATTATACATTGTTTTAAAATTGTGTTTAAAAGATGTGGAGGTCTTGAGCCTAAAGATATAAGGAAGTAAATAATGACTCATCAATGTTTCATTATTTTATTTGAAAATAAAACCTCTATTAACTCAAGGCTTAGTTGCAGTTAAATTAGTTATGACCCTGTATTACTAAATTAACAAAACCTTTACAGACAAACAAAGCTATTAAGACAAAATATCATCACCTGAAAAGACTGCATGAAAGGACTTTGTTTGAAAATCAACTTTTTAAATTATGAATACTGTTGTGTTGTTACCTCAACTTTTATATTATATATTTTTAATGAGAATAATTCATAATCTCTTAATTTACTAATAAAAAAAATGAATTTCAGCATTCATTTTGTTAGCATTCGTATTATGTTACACTGTGACTTATTTGTACCCCTAGCATTGGGGTACAGCACTGTGATAATGCCACTGTAATGGGGCACTGCCTCTCTTTCCCTAACGCAGTATGTATACGGTGTGTGAGCGACCCTAACTAGGTCAAACTATCTGAAGAACAAAACACAACAAACTTTCGGTTGTAAAAGCCATCACAAAGATAGAGGGGAAAGGAAAGGAATGAAAAAAAAACACTTGTCACAAACTTGACACTTTTCTCCTTTTTCCCGTCGAAAAGAGAGAGGAAAAGAGAGAACTCCAAAGGAAAGCTGTGTATCATTGTTCTGAAGTTCCCCTCCTTTGCTTTGCCTATCATAGCATTGAAATCAACACTTACCTTGTCAATGACATCTGGCAAATTGCCACACATTAAGAGGAAGTGGGGCTTGCCTTTCAAGAAGAGGAATCTGACTGTTTAATGCCTTTAGTTGTCCCTGGGGCAGGAGCATGGCTGTGAACTGTCTTCTCTCTGTTCAGGTTCTGCTCAAAACAACTACGGGTTGAAAGGTTGTGCTTTTCAGCCATGGAGAAAGGTCTTAGGAGACCTTATTAATAGGTGGAAAAATGATCAAATCAGAAAATGAATTGTATTAATCATGCAATATTCTGAGAGAAAACATGACAATGATAATAAGTTAGTGAAACAAATACCTATGTTGAATTTTTTTGTTTTTTTTAAACAATATATTCCGCGTTGTGTTACCTTGAGAAGTCAACAGAATGAAGTGTGAAAGAACAGTTTTGAAAGAACTGGAAGATTTACACCTGTATGACAGAAGCTTCTACTACGGCCCTCATTTACAATAGTCTCTTTAGCTTCTCTCAGCGTAGCCGTGGCATACCAGCAAAACATCTCACACAAATCTCACGCCAATAACTCAGGAGGTGATCCACATCTATAAGTCAGCGTATGTACCTTTATTTTATTGCTGCTGTTTGGGAGTCTGTTTCTTTCTCTCTCACAGTCTTTGTATTCAGCGTATTCAACGTATGTACTGTACGTGAGAGGAGCAGTTTGTACTGCAGCACCGCGGGGGACTCACCGGTAAAGAGAATGCATCTGTTTGCGATAAGGGATAGATCAACATTTACTGAGAGGGCGGGGTGGTCCAAAATAGGGGAGGGTTGTGTGTTTCCTGGGGGGTCACAGGGGAGGGTAGTGCGTTTTTTTCCCTGGTTTACATTCTCGCTTCTGCTCATATTTTCCCAACAAACAATGACTTGACTTACTTTTGATATTACCCTAATACAGTTTAGAAACATTTGTGAAGGTTTGGTGTGGCTATTATTCATCTTTAGTTACTGCAGGCCTATGACATGAAGGCTGTGCGCCCCGGCTCTCCAACTGACTCCGACAGTTGGACTTGAGGTGAGGAAGTTTCAGGTCTACCAGAGTTATTCCTATAATCCAATAACATAATGCTTATCTTTATAGAAAATACTCAGATAAAAAATGAACGAATTACCCTCCTTCTGTAAGTCTATATCTGTATAGCAGACGGAATAGCCTTCTGACATAAAGAAATGAATGTCGGTGTCATAGCATCCCGCCGGCATTAATTTGTGGAATTTCTTTCCTTCTTAATGCCAATCAGTTGTGTTTTGAAAAGGTAGGGGTGGTATACAGAAAATAGCCCTATTTGGTAAAAGACCAAGTCCATATTATGGCAAGAACAGCAATAAGCTAAGAGAAACGTTAGACCATCATTACTTTAAGACATGAACGTCAGTCAATACAGAAAATGTCAAGAACTTTGAAAGTTTCTTCAAGTGCAGTCGCAAAAACCATCAAGCGCTACGATGAAACTAGCTCTCATGAGGACCGCCACAGGAATGGAAGACTCAGAGTTACCTCTTCTGCAGAGGATAAGTTCATTAGAGTTAAAAGCCTCAGAAATTGCAGCCCAAATACATACTTCGCAGAGTTCAAGTAACAGACACGTCTCAATATTGACTGTTCAGAAGAGACTGTGAATCAGGCCTTCATGGTCGAATTGCTGCAAAGAAACCACTACTAAAGGACACCAATAATAAGAAGAGACTTGCTTGGGCCAAGAAACACGAGCAATGGACATTAGACTGGTGGAAATGTGTCCTTTGGTCTAGAGTCCAAATTGGAGATTTTTTGGTTCCAACCGCCGTGTCTTTGTGAGACGTGGTGAGGGTGAACGGAGGATATCCATATGTGTATTTCCCACCGCAAAGCATGGAAAAGGAGGTGTTATGGTGTGGGGGTGCTTTGCTGGTGACAATGTCTATGATTTATTTAGAATTCAAGGCACACTTAACCAGCATGGCTACCACATCATTCTGCAGCGATACACCATCCCATCTGGTTTGCGCTTAGTGGGACTATAATTTGTTTTTCTTCAGGACAATGACCCAACACACATCCAGGCAGGGTAGCCTAGTGGTTAGACCCAATACACATTGGGGCGGCAGGGTAGCCTAGTGGTTAGAGCGTTGGACTAGTAACCGGAAGGTTGCGAGTTCAAACCCCCGAGCTGACAAGGTACAAATCTGTCGTTCTGCCCCTGAACAGGCAGTTAACCCACTGTTCCTAGGCTGTCAAAAAGGGCTATTTGACCAAGGAGTGTGATGGAGTGCTCCATCAGATGACCTGGCATCAACAATCCCTCGACCTCAACCAAATTGAGATTGTTTGGGAAGAGTCGGCCCACAGACTTGAGGAAAAGCAGGCAACAAGTGCTCAGCATTTGTGAGAACTCTTTCACAACTGTTGGAAAAGCATTCCTCATCAAGCTGGTTGAGAGAATGTCAAGAGTGTGCAAAGCTGCAAAGGGTGGCTACTTTGAAGAGTCTCAAATCTAAAATATATTTTGATTTATTTAACACTTTATTTTGCTTACTACATGATTCCATATGTGTTATTTAATTTATTTCAATTTATTTATTTGACGTCTTCAATATTATTCTATAATGTAGAACATAGTAAAAATAAAGAAAAACCCTTGAATGAGTAGGTGTGTCCAAACTTTTGACTGGTGCTGGTGAGTATGTCATATAGATTTGTATCAGTATGAGTAGACAACAACTTACTCTGCAGTGGCTAAGGCTTATAGTGGTCTGGAAAAAAAGATTGGAAATGAAGTGACATCCCACACAGTCTATTTTAACACCTCTGAAATGTCCAATACTATCCTGATGTCAAGCCACAACATTAAAAACTATAAACGTGCTCAAGCTGAAATATGCACAATTAAAGGGAACCTAAATGGTTCCCTCATGTAGGATTACATATTTCACTTAGATAGTAGAAATACAGTGTAAACAAATGTATTTGTTATGTCTGTGTGGCTGCCATCTTGTTTCAGGTGGCTATTTGAACAATCTCAAATATAAAATATATTTGGATTTGTTTAACACTTTTTGGTTACTACATGATTCCATAGGTGTTGTTTCACAGTTTCACAATTATTTTATCACGTAGAAAATAGTTATTTTTTTAAAGAAAAACCCTTGAATGAGTAGGTGTTCGAAAACTTTTGACCGGTAGTGTATTTCTGAAAATATTAATATCATATAGTGGACACCTAAGACTATAGGCCTTTGCATGTAATGCCCTGATACATTTAGTGGTAAAATCTCTGGCAACTGAACCATAAGGTGTACAAATATTATTTTAGGAAAGTACCCCCAGAACCCCCTTCCCCCCTCTAAAAAATAGGCTATAAAGTTTTGGATATGCTACATATTGAAACACAAGAAAGTGTTTTTGTAACTTATTATCTTTCAGGACACGTAAATGTGGCTTATTGGCCAACATCCCTCGTTTATTGAAGGCGCTAGCTGCCCCAGGTTGGATCTGAATGCATATGGATGTCCGTAAAATTTCCCAAATGTCCGGTACATTAAAATCTTCCCTCTCCTGTTGTCTGGCGTCAAATTTTCCAAAAGAAGACTGAAGTGCATACTGTTTTAGAGCATTCCCATGAAAATCTCTGACCAATTGGATGGGAACCTGCGCTTGTCCAATGTCATTTTGATTATGCCTGCACATCGTGGTTCACCAGCAGCCCCAAACTTCTAAAGAATAAGCTACCAGCCAAACAAGCTTGTAAGAATTGTACTGAAACTCCACCCTCATACTCATCTGTAGGTTGAGCCTTTTTTTCTCTCTATCTCTGTAATGTGTCTGTATCTATGTATTGTATATGTAGTAATGTAAAACATAGGGGCCACAATGGAAATAAGTCCATTTTCAAATGATTTGTGGTATATACAGTATGTCTTTTTTTTACTGACAAATAAAATCAATCAATCCAAACTGTGTAGCGGACCAATTTAGAAATGGAAAGAGACATCTGTTTCAAAACACCAAAAAGTTGAATGACATTCAGAGATTGTCAAGCCAAGCCTTCGTATTTTCTGTTTGTCCAGATTGGCGTAGTCTATTTATTGTGGTGTTGAAAATGCAAACCATGATATTGAAGTGCCCGAAGTTGGTATATTTTACATGGTTGTGTGGTGCATCGGCACAGAAACCTGTTGGTTCGAAAAAAAATTATATTTTCTACAATTATATATTTTCTACAATTATAAATATGGCACCAAAATGTTTCAAATCTGATTCCCCCTAGCTGATCATTGTCTGCAGCCGGCTCTGATCGTAATGTAAATGAAACAGGCAGGGAGAGTGAGCTCGTCTGTGCATGGCATCAACTGTGTCACAAAAGCATGATGAACTGGCAAAGTGGATATCCACGTTTATAAACACAGGGTCGCTACAGTTATTGGTATTTGTGGTGGTAAACATCATTTTGAGTTAATTCAATGAGGGTGAGGGTGTTCAATTATTTTACAGTACAAGGGGAAGGTCATGTAAAAATATTTTTACATTGGAGAGGGGGGTGTATTTATTTTTTATGACATCATGAGTTCGACCAGTTCCTCACCCCGGTAAATGTTGATCTGTTCCTAACCTGTTTCTACTCCAGTAAATGTCTCAGGAGTTGTCCCAAATATATAGGCTTTAAAACTGAACATATATACGCTTTTTAACAGTCCGTTATACACTGATAACCATGGGGATGTTATCATTGATCTAGTTTCTCTAAATCATGAAAAACATTAAATTAGAATACATACAACCACAAATACCAAGTTCAAATTCCATGTATTACCATTTGTAGGTGCAAATACATACCTACAGGGACAAATCTGCTTAAAATGTTGTGATTGTCAATGACCTGTTTGCTCCCCAAAGATTTGAAAAGGGATCAAGCTAAGTAAAATGTTGTGATTCCTTTGATATTTATAACTGTAATAACATGATATAGGTTTTCACCTCAGCAGAGCCACAGAGAGGAAAAGGTTAAGCATATCCTCTGACAGTGTAAAATAAATGTGATATTTAGTCCATGTTGGGCAGCAGTTGTGACAGCTACTTAGTGGAGGTGGGCCCGACGTGCATCTTAACAGGCACTGACAATTTAACATGTTAGGGATTGATTCTGAAGGGTTTTCCTTGAGTTTAACCATTGTAGGAAAACACTACAATGTTTTAGGCAAAATAGTTATATGAGCACAGGCTGTCATGTGCTTATATACTGTACCATAGGTACATATTGATGTATGGTTAATCCAATTGAACACAAATACACAATGTAGAAGACAGCTCAATACCAACTGTGATTTCTTCTTTTATATTTTTTGAAATGTCTTGCAAACAAAGAAATGCAGGTTGAAAAACTATATCACTCTCAACATTGATATTTACATTTTTGGGTAGATTATAATTTTCCATCAATGTCAACAAATGATTGAATGATTTCCACACTCTATCAGAAAGTGTTGCATGTCCTTAACAAACACCGTTCTCATCATTCTCCAAAAATCACCAACGACTGAATGTGGCGGTGTCACGAGCACATGCTTCTACTACTCTGCATTTCATTTTCTGTATCTTATTTTTAAATTGTCTTTTTGTAGCTTCCCCCTGCCCCCCCCCAGCCCCATCCCCTGGTTCCTAAGCAGCAGGCACCGAGGATGGAGAGTGGTTAGACTGTGTCCATGGCTGCATCCCAAATGGTATCCAGTCCTTATATAGTGCGCTAACTTTGACCAGAGCCCTATGGTCCCGATGGGCCCTGCTCAAAATTAGTGCACTAAATAAGGAATATGGTAACATTTGGGATGCAACCCATGTGTGCAGTCAGAGAGAAATGGCCTTTTGTCTATGCTGCTCCTAGTCACAGAAGGTCACACAGGCTTACCCTGGGAATAAAGCCCTGGCCATTGTTATAATTTGCATTGATGCATAGAGAGGGCGATAGGGAGGGGGCTGCATGCAGCCGGGTAGAAGGTTATGCAGAGCAAAGGCGTCTTTGCATGGCAATGTGTGCAATGGACAGACGGCGTATTTCTTCCACCCCCCCCCCTCCCCCCTGCCCGGCCACCCCTCCGCCCCTCAATCCACCATCCCCCTTAGGAAATGAGGGCCTCTTCAAGGTCAGTGTCAAGGACAGTGTGGCCAATTAGTATGCAGATCAGGGCCTGATGTAGTTTAAGAGTATTGCTCTGATGCAATCACATTAGTTAGGCCAGTAAAGAATTCCCTCCCTGACCTCAATCATAGAGGCTACAGGAGGAGGTGATGGGATAACAGAGGAGCGAGGAGGGAGCAAGAAGCTGAGTAGTAGCCCGGGACACCAGGACACTGCTTTACAAAACCACTATAGCTAGCTAGTACCGTCTACCGCTATCCCCACCACCAGAGCTGGCAAGGCTCACATCAATACACACGCATGCATGCACGCACATACAGAGCTACACCAAAAATAAAAGGTGGCCTTCAATTAATATTTTAGATGGAAAGAAAGCTCCCCGCGATTCCTTCTGTTCTATTTGTCACACATCACTCAGTCTGTCACCTTTAATGGTCCCAAATAGTCTTGATCAATTGAGAGCAAATATTGATGTTTTCCGTTTCTCAGCGAGTGGTAGCAGGTGGAATATAATGGGAATTCTCTGCTATGTTGGAAACAATATACAGAATATTCATTATGTGACTCTCTCTCCAGCGTTGTCACCTCCCTTTTTGACAGAATGGGTTTACAAATGTATTATGCAAGAGATATAGAATGGCATTGTTGGGGATATCGCTAGCTTGGAGAATGATCAAAATACATCACCTGTATTTTTGGCTACCATTTGTACCTCCATTCTTACAATAAATGATATACGTGTATAACGAAATACCAGTATTCACAAGTTTAAAGTACTGTTTTTTTAGTGAAACCAAAGCACCGATGTTTCCATTTCAGTCTTGCTCTGTTGTCCAAATATTGCCTGTTTTGTTTCTGATTCTGCTAGTTGGTTGGACACATGCGTAGAGCGTGGTCAGAACATCCTCCAGGCGCTCTGCTGTGGCCTCAGAGGGTAGAATGCAATTTACTCCCTCCTTTTTTTTGTTAAATCTATGTCCGGGTTTTAAATTTCCTCCAATTCTCCCTCTATCTTTCTCCCCTTGTCGGAATTAATGAGATGGGGTTTGATCAGGGCAGCCAAGTGTTCCGAGAGAAATCTCACAACCGCCTTGTGTCCTGTAATAGAATTTGCATCTAATGCATACATAAATCAAACATCTTTCTGGACATTTTCATATGCATAATGTCATTTCATCCTCTTTCTTTCCAAGAGAGGAGCTGTGTTAGAGGGGAGGGGGGTAGAGAGGTAGATGTAGGTGACAGTGCATAGGGATTGTAGTTGGTGAGAGTGAGGAGATTTTTTTGTACTTTCTTTTAACGCTTTCAATTTATTTAGCTGCCTGTGTAGCCGTGGTGAGAGACTGGGATTGGAGAGATCTTTGGGTTTTGGTTGTCAGAAAATGGTGTGTGTATATGTGTGGAGCAAGCGTGCACATGTGTGTGCAGGTGTGTGTGTGTGTTGTAAGTGTGTGTGTATCTGTCAGAGAGTGTGTGTATTTTAGGCATTTTGATGGGTATTTAGGAGAGTGGTGGAGGGTGGTTCATCACATCTACCTTATTCTTGTGGGCTTTGTTATGTAAATGAAGTGAAACTAGAAGATTCAAAGTGCTTTTTCTTCACAAGGAGATACAAGATAAAAAAAAGAAAGTGACAAGATGTCTTGATTGTCCTCAGTGTTTGCTACTCACTCGCTAACAAGGCTTGATATTGTAAAAATTCCATTCGCAACCGCCTCCATTTGCATGTCTTAGAAGGTACTTATTTGCACTATTAACTCTTTATTCCTTTTTCCATGAATCAATCACATAGTTAAGACATGACATTTAAATCTGGGACAATTATATAACCTTAACCATACAAACTCCACCGGCCTATGAGTATATTATTATTCGCTGTGCAGTAAAATGTAGATTTTTTTTTTAAAGACAAGTATAATTGACAGTGATATGATTGCAGTCGTTACCCCAACTTGGACGTGTTTTAAAACATATTTGCATCTTTATCTTGAGAATCCTCAGACCTTCACATTGCCCAGAGATTTATACCCCACCTCTCACTTGATATTATATTATATTTACTCCACTCATTTAAAAGGTTGTCCATATCCCATTCCAGGATGGGTCTGTTTTTCCAACCAATGTCATTAAATACCATGTTTTTTCACGTTGGAAAGTCAAATATAAATCATTTTGTATGCCCAAAGAGTCCTTGGAGACACAGCAAACGTGTTTGCATGATGATGAAATAAGCTCAAATGTAAAGATGGCTCTGTACCAAGAAGAATTATCTCCTGGTGTGATGCCAAAGACGAGATCAACAAAAACAGATTTCCCCATTAAAGAGCTCCACATCCCATCTCCTCCACAAAACCTCCCCATCAACCGTACGGTACTGGTCAAACACATTCACTCTCACCATTCAAGTGTTTGTCATCGTACTGTTTCCTTCTTTAGCCATCACATCCCCACACATCTACTTAAACATAACAAAGACCAGGACAATAATGAGGGATATATTAGCTGTTGGTATAATCCTGTACTGTAGGACTATTGGAGCCAATCACTTTCTCCATGACAGGTTGTCACCAGCTAAAGCGGAGGATATCCTGATATCTGTGGCGGGCAGAAGTTCCTGTGCTAAAACAATAGCTTTAAACGCTAATCAAGCTGACAAAACAACCGCTAGGCCTCGAAGATCATTCATAGGCTGCATCCCAAATGGCACCCTATTTCCTATGAAGTGCACTACTTTTGACCAGAGTAATTATGCAGGGCTCTGATCAAAAGTTGTGCCCTATGTAGAGAATAGGATGCCATTTTAGATGTGGCCATAATGTCCAAAATGCCTTTGGATCCCATCTGATTCCTTCCACCCATCAACAGCCTCAAACTGCCTCAGTCTGACCCAACTGCCTCCCTCCACATCTCAATGTAATGTGATTACGAGTCCACTCTCATAAATAAAACACACAGCTAGCAGCGTGATTTCTGTATTTACATGACGATAATGTGTCGCTCCCTTTCCTTTGATATTAATTAAAGAGTAATGTGTTTTCATTTATTTTCTTCATTTGAGAAGCAGGCACGGAAATCATAAAATAGTGAACAGGAACTCATGAGCTCAGAAGACAAATGACTTCTTTCCTCTTCTTGGAAGCATGGCTTAAAACGAAAGGATGGAAAGGGAGGTTAACATTTAACAAGGATGAAATAATATTGACATCATTATTCTTTTTTAATAGTTGTTTTTTTCTTGCACATAAGAACTACTAGACCTCAAAATAATACAGATTCATTGAAGTCCCACAAAAGTGATATTTGACACTGATTTGCTGTAACAGGATGGTTTTAATGCCATGTCGTTAAGCACATGCCTAAAGTGTGTAAAAATGGATTATTTGAGCTTGACATAGATATTGGGCACTATCCAGGCATTTACACATTGCCCAAATATTTTTTGGAAAGCGTCCCCTAAAACGATGCCCAAACCTAAGTGTTCAATATGCTCCATTAGATGGGATCACAATAAGGCGTACAGAGACGAGTGCCTTTTTTAAACATTTCTACTCAGTTGGGCAGCACTGCTCTGTAAGTTTAGCATCCATGCAGCTGGATGCATTGGTGCTAAACTAGTCCATTTGACGAGTTAACATTTTAGGGATGAGCTATTGGGTCATTTGTTCGCCGTTGTTCAGTGCTCTTACACCCGCTCAAAATGGTCCTCCAAATTACTACTCTACATGGGTAAACACAGTGTCAGTTTGGGGTTTTACACCCACTGATAAACACTCATATTATCCAATATCAGTCCTTTCCCCATCACAAAATCACCAGACACTCAAAAATGACGGGATGGGAAATATGTTTGTTTTGTGAACTTTGTGATCTCAGTTTGGGGCATTCTGCTCTGGTGACCTCTTCTGCTCTGTTGACCCATAGCCCCATTTGATCATTGAGTAAGCGTGTGAAAATACATACTGTATAAAGAAGGAGAATCATTTAAATCTGTTTTTTTTTAGAACGAGTGTCCCTCTATTGTACATTCACCTTGTCAAGTTTGTATGAACAATCTTCATAAACAGGAATACATTTGAAACTTGAAATTGAACATAGAAGTAGTCTCTTTTTTTTAACAAGCAATAGTTTCCCACGGATTTCAAAGAGCGCTATCTCAGTACACTACATTTGTGTACCTATATACAGTATCATGTCAAGGAGCTGTCCTTCTGTTCCTGTGGGAAAGCCATATGTGTCTTTGACAATGTATACTGCAAAGGGTGTCATTGAGCAACTTAAAAAAACAACAACAACTACGACGCCTAAATGTGTCAATGGATGCACTGAGACGGAACCTAAAGGCAGTAAGACCATCTGCAGAGGCAGGTGTTGGCCAACCGAGGCTACGCTGGATCTTTGACTGGACATGCCATCCTTTAGCAGACTCAGATGTTCTACAACATCTGTACTTCACAGGTTGATGGTCTGCGTTGACTTGAAGGAGGGCCTCTCTATTCGAACACGCCGGCAGAAGCATGTTGTGTGGCTGTTTATAGCGACAGAGGAGGCATCTGTGTTGCTGAGTAGAACACAGCCTGGGTTGGTTTGTCTTCTATTGGGGCTTTTACAACTGATCTGGTCTTTGGGCAAATTGTTCCCTGAAATGCAAATTCAAAAAGCCAATTGAGAACAAACAGAAAGTTAGTTCAGTCCAAGATTTGTTGTGAAGGAAACCAGATTAATATTCTCATCAGATAGTTCCCAAAGACCTTGGTCATTCTCATTTACTAACACAGTGAAAATAATAATAGAAAACTTCAATCATTACGTGGCCATAACCGTGATATGTGTTATTTCTCTCTCTCTCTCTCTCTCTCTCTCTCTCTCTCTCTCTCTCTCTCTC
The DNA here is from genome assembly GCF_021184085.1 of Oncorhynchus gorbuscha. Lineage (NCBI taxonomy): Eukaryota > Metazoa > Chordata > Actinopteri > Salmoniformes > Salmonidae > Oncorhynchus > Oncorhynchus gorbuscha. The sequence goes on along the minus strand of NC_060189.1, from coordinate 36,827,362 downwards.
TCTCTCTCTCTCTCTCTCTCTCTCTCTCTCTCTCTCTCTCTCTCTCTCTCCTCCTTCACTTTGTCTCTCCACCCAACATACTAGAGGTCCCCTCAATCTCCTCAAATAAATTAGTTTAGCATAAAAGCCTAATTTGATTAAACCCTGGTCACTCTGAATCAAGGCTGAGCTGCCCTTGTTCAGGGTCTCTATCTGGGTGAGTGGTGCCCTCTCTGCCCTCTCTGACTGCACAGACACAACAGACATCGTGTGAGTCCCAAATGGCACCCTATTGGCCCTGCTCAAAAGTAGTGCAATAAATAGTGAATAGGGTGCTATTTGGGATGCATTCAGTTTTTCCTCTGATTAACCCTCCAAGATGTTTACTTTAATTCATCAAATTGCCACACTGTCTTGATTTTGTGGATGTGGATGATGCTCGGGGAAGCCAGTCTGTCCATGTCCATCTGCATTGGTCTTCATGGGTCTTGGCCTAAACTCACCAAGGGCGAGTGTATGAGGGGTGTATGTGATTTATTTTTGGCGAGCGGGTTGTCTGGTTTGACGCTTTGCTCAATTAGAACTTGTCTCTATTTCTGTGTTTTGTCGCTGGCGCTGTAGTCGAACAAAACAATAACATTTCTGTTATTATTCTTTTTTTAAGCTCGTTTGAATTGAAAGAGGTAGCTAAGGGTTGAGGCTTTGCCATACATGCTAAGTTAGACCAAATTCTCCACTTTCCTCCACCGTTCACATAGTTGACATTGGTCATGTCCGAATACCAGTACTTGCTTTCTTAATAGTAAGCATTTTGGGTATGCAAAAATAGAACGTTTTACACAAGTTTTTAATTTGATCACTCTTTTGCTGCGGATAATTTTTCTGCACCGCATGAAATGCAAATGTGTCGTGTATTTGAGGTTTAAAGAGGCTTCTTGACTTGCCCTAATAAAAATCTTGCCCTAACAAAAAAATCCATTCATTATAATACATATATAATACATATAATAATTTACATTTCCTGTTGCTGCCGGATGTTTTGTCCTGCTGTAGCAAACTGGTTCAAATTAAAGATCCTAAATCTGTAGCATAAGACATAAAAAAGTGCTTTAAATGCCAGGATGTTAATCTAGTAGAATTCGCTGCACACTATTGAAGAAGAGAATCGTCACCCACATTGACAACAGTTGATAATCAGAGAAGGTGACGCACTCTACCAAAATGAATGAATGGTGGGAATCAGTGCAATTGTGCATTAGATGACATTCTCAGTATGGATGAGTCTAGTATTTATTTATGTCATTCATTTGTTTATTTGGATCTCCATTAACTTTTGCAGAACCAGCAGCTACTCTTCCTGGGGTCCACAAAGAAACCACAAAACATGACAAGTAATAATACACTAATAGACTGATAGACAAGGAAAGTCACACAAATTTAAAATACTATGATATACTATGATATACATTTTTATTTGTCAAATGTGCCAAATATAACAGGTGTAACCCTTACTGTGAAATGCTTACTTACAAGCCCTTAACCAACAATGCAGTTATAAACAACGGCGAAAACACACAAAATAGCACAATTGGTTAGGAACCTGTAAAACGGCAGCCATCTCATCCGGCGCCATTATATTATAATGTGTGACTCTGGGTGTTTCTGGGTGTGTTTGTGTGTGTGTCCCCTCACAGTCCCCGCCGTTCCATGAGTTGCTTTTAATCTGTTTTTTTAAATGTAATTTTGCTGTTTGCTTGAGACATTGCAGTGAATTCATTTTGGACTCGGGGACTGTGAGGAGACCCCTGGTGGAATGTCTTGTGGGGTATGTATGGCTGTCTGAGCTGAATGTTATTTGATTATGCAGACAATATGTAATTCTCGTTACAGTGATATTTATCATAAAAACTAGAAGATAAGCAATTAATAGCTTGTCAACCCTCAACCAGGAAACATTGGCGTGCATGTTGTTGATGTTAATTCTGTATTTGCAGTTAAGGGTAAGGCATGCTGCTCTGTTTTGAGCCGGCTGCAGATTTTCTAGGTCTTTCTATGCTGCAGTTTTTATAACATACATACCCCTCCCCATTTGAACCAAATACAATGCTTTTAGTTTTAGATGTATTTAAGACCAGTTTATTCTTAATCGCCCATTCTGATACGGACTGTAACACCTTATTTATAATTTCAGTGAGCTCACTGGCATTGGGTGCTGACATGTAGAGCGTGGTAACATCTGCTTACATAGTTATTCTAGCTTTGTGTAAGACCAGTGGTAAATCATTTGTAAAAAATATAGAAGAGTAACGGCACAAGGCAACTGCCTTGAGGGACACCGCATGGTACATTTCTGATGTTAGAGAAGCTTCCATTAAATAACACTGGGTTCTACTGGATAAATAACTCTCCAACCATGTGATGGCAGGTGATATAAAGCCATAGCAAGTTTGCTTTTTCAATTACAATTTATGATCAATAACATCAAAGGCTGCACTGAAATCTAAAGATACAGCTCCAACGATCATCTTATTATCCATTTATTTTAATTAAACAATCACCAATTAACCAATCACCAATATAAGGAATTTCCATCTGAGTCAGTGGTGTACAAGTTGAGTGGCCTTCTCTATATGCATGCTGAACGTCAGTAGTTAAATTGTTCTCTGAAAGATAGTGTGGTACTACCTATATTTTTTTACAACTTTTACTTTTACTTCACTACATTCCTAAAGAAAATAATGCACGTTTTACTCCTTACATTTTCACTGACACCCAAAAGTACTAGTTACATTTTGAATGCTTATCAGGACAGGAACATTTTCTAATTCACACACTTGTCAAGAGAACATCCCTGGTCATTCCTAATGCTTCTGATTTGTCAGACTCACTAAACACAAATGCTTAGTTTTGTAAATGATCTCTGAGTGTGCCCCTGGCTACCCATAAAAAAAGAAAATCATGCCGTCTGGTTTGCTTAATATCAGGAATTAAAAATGATTTATACTTTTACTTTCGATTCTTAAGTACATTTTAAACCAAATACTTTTAGACTTGAACTCAAGTGGTATTTTATTTGAAACATTTTCTCTTAAGATATTTTTACTTTTACTCAAGTATGACAATTTGGTACTTTTTCCACCACTGTTTGGTAATATCATTTCTTATTTTTGTTAAGTTTAGTCACAACATTTTTCAATTTACAGTACGTCAACCAATCAACTGAGCAGCCTGACTTGTTTGCCACCTAATTTCTTTGAACCATAACATGTTCCAATTCATCACCAGTATGTTGATATTTGTTGCTTTACTGCATTCATTTTGACGAAACAAAACATTCAAAATATTATGTAGTATGATTAGTACATAGTACTTAGTTTTAGTAAGTCGTATGCAAGATAGATTTTGGATGTTGTGTGTGTAATGCAATCACTTTGCGCTTATCTTTTTGGTCATCTTTTGGGGCTTATCTGTTAATGTGCTTCTCAAACAGGGGTTGCCAAATCAATGCAATTTGTTCTGCTATTGTAAAAACAATGGAAGGGATTTCCTTTTGCCTTTTCTTTTCCGATTATTTGTTGTTGCAGGGGAAACAAATGCAGAATGTCCATTATCTTACATTTGATAGCTTTAATACTAAGCATACAAGGCAGGCTAAATATTTCCCACTCATCAACCTCCGTTCAGTTGGGCACCCACTATTTTATGCGGGTAGTTGCAGAGACATTTTTCAAATGATACTGTTTCTCCAAAGCATTAGCTGGTGGCAAAGCAGCACATATCAGAATATGCAGGTAGATTTATCGAAGCAGACAGTCGTATAGCCACCCCACCCCACCACCACAACCCCTCTCCCGTCATGTAATGAAGGAAATATACAAGCTGAGTGGTCAGAGAGGCTCTGCTAGTTAATGACAGTGGATATCTCTCAGACGGGGCTTGAAATATTTGCTCAAGAGACTCGCCGAAGGTTTCAATCTCCTTCGAATCCATTTATATGTTTGCGGACTGATTTATGGCCTTATTTTAACTGTCTTCTACATGCAAATGCAGGGGGCTGCTAAGAAATATACATAATGTGATTCTCAGGGTCATTCCTCCAGCCTGTCAGGGGGGATTGGAGCCAGGGGGAAAGAGGGATAGAGGGAGCCAATGTGAGAGGAGGGATGGAAGGATGGAGGGAGCCAAAGTGAGAGGAGGGTGGAGGGAGCCAAAGTGAGAGGAGGGTGGAGGGAGCCAAAGTGAGAAGAGGGTGGAGGGAGCCAAAGTGAGAGGAGGGTGGAGGGAGCCAAAGTGAGAGGAGGGTGGAGGGAGCCAAAGTGAGAGGAGGGTGGAGGGAGCCAAAGTGAGAGGAGGGACGGAAGGATGGAGGGAGCCAGAGTGAGAGGAGGGATGGAGGTATGGAGGAAACCAAGGAGAGAGGAGGATGGAGGGAGCCAAAGTGAGAGGAGGGATGGAGGTATGGAGGGAGCCAGAGTGAGAGGAGGGATGGAAGGATAGAAGGAGCCAGAGTTAAAGGAGGGATTGAGGTATGGAGGAAACCAAGGAGAGAGGAGGGTGGAGGGAGCCAGAGTGAGAGGAGGGATGGAAGGATAGAGGGAGCCAAAGTGAGAGGAGGGTGGAGGTATGGAGGGAGCCAGAGTGAGAGGAGGGATGGCGGTATGGAGGAAACCAAGGAGAGAGGAGGATGGAGGGAGCCAAAGTGAGAGGAGGGACGGAAGGATGGAGGGAGCCAGAGTTAAAGGAGGGACGGAAGGATGGAGGGAGCCAGAGTGAGAGGAGGGACGGAAGGATGGAGGGAGCCAAAGTTAAAGAGGGATAGAGGGAGCCAAAGTGAGAGGAGGGACGGAAGGATGGAGGGAGCCAGAGTTAAAGGAGGGATAGAGGGAGTCAAAGTGAGAGGAGGGATGGAAGGATGGAGGGAGCCAGAGTTAAAGGAGGGGTGGAGGTATGGAGGAAACCGAGGAGAGAGGAGGGTGGAGGGAGCCAGAGGTAAAGGAGGGATGGCAAAAACAAAGGAGAGGAGGGTGGAGGGAGCCAGAGGTAAAGGAGGGATGGCAAAAACAAAGGAGAGGAGGATGGAGGGAGCCAGAGGTAAAGGATGGATGGCAAAAACAAAGGAGAGGAGGGTGGAGGGAGCCAGAGGTAAAGGAGGGATGGCAAAAACAAAGGAGAGGAGGGTGGAGGGAGCCAGAGGTAAAGGAGGGATGGCAAAAACAAAGGAGAGGAGGGTGGAGGGAGCCAGAGGTAAAGGAGGGATGGCAAAAACAAAGGAGAGGAGGGTGGAGGGAGCCAGAGGTAAAGGAGGGATGGCAAAAACAAAGGAGAGGAGGGTGGAGGGAGCCAGAGGTAAAGGATGGATGGCAAAAACAAAGGAGAGGAGGGTGGAGGGAGCCAGAGGTAAAGGAGGGATGGCAAAAACAAAGGAGAGGAGGGTGGAGGGAGCCAGAGGTAAAGGATGGATGGCAAAAACAAAGGAGAGGAGGGTGGAGGGAGCCAGAGGTAAAGGAGGGATGGCAAAAACAAAGGAGAGGAGGGTGGAGGGAGCCAGAGGTAAAGGAGGGATGGCAAAAACAAAGGAGAGGAGGGTGGAGGGAACTAGGGAGATGGAGGCAAGCAAGGGGAGAGGAGGGATGGAGGGGTAGAGGGACAGAGAGAGATAGGGAATATCCCTTAGCCGAAGGCTGGAGGTGGCCATACAGATAACACAGTGGTCTAGTTCTCTGGCCATTCTGCATCTTAAAGAGCTTCTTCTCATTTAAGACTAGGGAAATATTCATTATCCCCATCAACAACCTCCCACCATTATTGGATGTAGACCTACAGTCTTTGGTGAATGTTCGTACTTATTGATTGATGCCAGTTGTAAGGCACTCTCCGACTGCAGTATACATACACCAAGTGTACAAAACATATGAATGTAACATCAAGCTGTTTCAACATGCTCATATGAAGTAGCGTGTGTATGATGAGTGCGTGTAGCCACACGTACAGTATATACATTCAAATATTGGACAGCAATTTTTGAATGATTGATCTAAGTAATAGCAACCTCTTATACAAGGTTCAGGTTAAACAACTCCAAAAACCTGTGTCTGTTTTGATATAATAATAAGTATTGCTTAGGGTTGCTCTTTGTGGCCCTGGCATACTGTACAGATGTAGGATCTTAATTTGTTTAAAAAGGCTTCTAAAGTTTCCACTTTAAAATGTCAGACCTGATTTGCCTTAAAGAAAAATGCATCAACCCCCACAAAAAAACTCCATGAATTTAAATCCGCATAATAGTTCACATTTCCTGTTGCTGTAGGTTCATTTTCCTGCTGTAGCAAACCGGCTCAAATTAAGATCCTACACCTGTAGGTCTTAAAACAGACAGGAGCTACCAACCGATTTTTAAATGGTTCCAGCCAATGCAATTGTGAATGGTATACCCTGACGTGTGAGGGCCAAGTTTATTAAAGAGATCTGTCATTGTAGGTACTCCCACTGTTGCCCAGCGTGGACATGACAAAGTAGATTAATCAATTAAGGTGGTGAAATTACAATAGGTGTGAGATTAGACTGCTTTTATATTTTATTTTCATTATTTCACACATATTTCAAATGATGGTAGTTCTTAATGAGATTGTCCAGGCATGATAAAATATTGACACTGTAAAGCCCCAGTAGCATTGTTGATGATGAGGCCTGTATTTTCCAGCAGGGGGGGTGGACAGTATAGAAAGCACCTTTCACATGGTGATTTCACTATTTTCCCCAAAAAATGCAAGCATTTAGGTATCAAGGATCAAGGTCAGAATCAGATGTAGACTGTCGAACTAACACTGTTTATTGTAGCAAACAGGATGCAGACAAAAACAGGTCAAGGCAGGCAGGGGTCGAAAATCCAGGGTAAGGCAGATGTATAGGATGGCAGGCGGACTCAGGGTCAAGGACAGGCAGGGTTCAATAATCCAGAGGTGGAGCAAAGGTACAGCACGGCAGGCAGGTTCAGGGTCAGGCAGAGAGGTCAGGCAGGCAGGTACAGGGTCAGGACAGCAAAGGTCAAAACCAGGAGGACTAGCAAAGAGAGGCTGGGAAACGAAACAGGAAAAACGCTGGTAAGCTTGAACGAGAACAAGATGAACTGGCAACAAACAGACAGAGAACACATGTATAAATACACAGGGGATAATTGAGAAAACTGGCAACACCTGGAAGGGGTGGAGACAAGCACAAGGACAGGTGAAACAGATCAGGGTGTGACAGTACCCACCCCCCCTCTAAGGACACCACCTGGTGTTCCACCTGGGCGGATACCTGGTTGACTGGGGTGCCAGCGGTGAAAGTCGGCAATGAGGGCCGGGTCCAAGATGTCTTTAGCGGGTACCCAGCACTTCCCCCCCCCCGGCCATAACCCTCCCAGTCAACCAGGTACTGGAAACCCCTGCCCCATGGTCGAATCCTCAGGAGGCGTCTCACCGTGTACACTGGCTTGCCTTCGATGACACGGAGGGAAGGATTGGCCTAGTAACAGAAGGAAAGGGGCAGTCAGACATGGTTTTGATTCTGACACAGAAAAGGCAGGAAGAATACAGAGGGTACAGGGCAACAGAGGAAAAACAGCAGATGTGCTGATGATCTTGGAGCGGGGGGACAGGTCTCGGCTTCTGGAGGTATACCGCAGCCCTATAGTGACGTGCCAGTGCCTCAAACTTGACATTCTTGGATACCGGTCGGTGCTGCAGTAGTGGAGTGGCCCGGGCCTGAATCCCTCCCGGAAGTCCTGGTACTCTGCGGAGCTGGCGGAGAGGTCTGGGGCAATTTCCAAGCCCCCAGGAAGACGTCCCAGGGCAGGCAGAGCTGACTTCAGGCAGTGAGTGTGGCAGGATGGGCTCCAGCCCACGATGGCACCAGTAGCCCAGTCAATGAAAATACGAATTTATTCTTAACTGACTAGTTAAATAAAGGTTTTTTAAAAATTGATGGATTGTGTCGCTCTAACATCCATGGGAAATGGAGAGGGGTTGAGTGGCGATGTCCAGTGGCGATGTGCCAGGGTAACGTCCATGAGACCCACATCGGCCCCCGAGTCGATGAGTACCTGGAGAGACTTGGACTGGTCGGCCCACAGCAGGGTGGGATAGAGAGGGAGGTGAGTAATTAATCTTCAGACTCCAAGTGTACTAACTCCAATAAATGAGCTATCTCTCCCGAAGGGACAAGTAGACACAAAATGTACGGCAGTACAGCAATACAGACAACTTTGGGTCTCAAGTCTGCGTGTGCGTTCGACTGGAGACAGCCAGACCCTACCGAGTTGCCTTTGGCTCGGGAAGAGGTGAATCGGCAGTCTCCGGAGACTCTTGGAGGGACTCGGGTAAGCTCGGATCCTCTCAGAGACGTAGACGCCGGGGACGTCCGGAGTTTATCAGCTGCAAGGTGGGATACCTGAGTGAGCAATTGGGACTGCAATCAAACCTCTTCTCCCTCCTACATTCCCATAGCCGACCATCAATCTGGATGCTTAAAATGATGAGTGAGTCGAGATCTGTCGGTAGTTCTCGGGCTGCCAGCTCATCCTTTACCTCCTCTGATAATTCATGCAGGAACATGTTGAACAGCACTTCCGGGATCCAGGTACCCTCCACTGCTATTGTGTGGAACTCCACATAGTCTGCCACACTGAGGGTGTTCTGCAAGAGCTCAAGTAACTTCCAGGCAGCCTCTCACCTGGATACATTGAGCCTCAAACACCTTTCTCACCTCCATGAATATTTCCAGACTAAGGCAGATGGTATATTGTTACTCCCATACCACCGTGGCCCAGGCGAGTGCCCTCCTGGACATCAGTGTAATAATATACTCTATCTTTGAGCGGTCTGAGTGGATCGAAGAAGGCTGCAGCTCGAAAATGAGGGAGCACTGGGAAAGAAAGGCCCGACAGGTTCTGGAATCTCCATCAGAGCGCTCCGGGGAAGGTAAGCGGGGTTACCATTGTGGTCGGCTGCCTAGTAGGCAACCCACGGACTTGCTCCTGCAACATGTCCAATGCTTGGTCATGACGATCAACGTGGCCTGGAACCCCTCCATCATGCCGCGAAGCAACTCCTCGTGCCTACCAATAGTGGCTCCCTGGGAGGAGATGGCTTTGTGGAGCTGGTCTAAGTCTGCTGGGTCAGTCATGGCCAATTCGTACTATCAGGGATCAAGGTAAGACCCAGATGCAGACTGTCGAAGTAACACTGTTTATTGTAGCAAACAGGGGCAGACAAAGACAGGTCAAGGCAGGCAGGGGTCAAAAATCCAGGGTAAGGCAGATGTACAGGATGGCAGGCGGACTCAGGGTCAGGCAGAGAGGTCAGGCGGGCGGGTACAGGGTCAGGACAGGCAAAGGTCAAAACCAGGAGGACTAGCAAAGAGAGCCTGGGAAACGAAAGGAGCTGACAAGACAGAGAACACAGGTATACACAGGGGATAATTGGGAAGATGGGCGACACCTGGAGGGGGATAGAGACAAGCACAAGGACAGGTGAAACAGATCAGGGTGTGACACTAGGAACTTATATGTTACTGTCACTGTAAAACATGTACAATATCATACTGTAGTATGGCTCATTCAGATGAAAAATTAGTACTGGTGGGGGAAAGGTGCTGAGTCCGGCTCCACAAGGGAGCTAAAGGTGGCTTAGCGACTTCAGTTCAAGTTTTAGTTTTGTGTCCCTATGATAGAGTGATAGTTTAGCCCAAAATAGTTGAGTGACAGGTTGGCACCAAAATAAATCGGTATCTCTGCTGCGCTGTATCAGCACAATTGACAGGGTGCTCCGTGATGTGTGTGATGTGTGTAGGGGGGCTATGGAAAGCCACTGGGCGGTTAAGTATGACCCCTTTGGGTTTCCATAAGAAAACAGGAAAAAACACTTCTCAACTCTCACATCTGTTGTAGTGAATAACGTTATACACCTCTGCCTGAAATATTTTATGTTGATTTATAAGGGTGGGGTCAAGTTTATCTTTGCAGCTACTTCACTCTTAGCTAGCTGTATAAAGCGTTAGTGTTATTAGCCTTAGCCTATTTAGCTAGCTCAAACCAGCTAATCTGCCATGATGGATGTCAGAAATTGGCTTTGCCAAGGTACCCAAACAAGCTAGACGGAGAGTGATGAACAGCAGCAGCATCAAACCACGAGGCCTCTGCCAAGCCCAGCCGTGATGATGCTGCCGAGCTCCAGTTAGCTCCATGTGCAGAGCCTACCACCCCTCCACAAGCGCCGCCAGGATAATGTCTCCACATAGCAGCCTCCACCTCCAACTGTTCTTGATGATCTTGGAACAGATGAGCCAGCCAGGGTTAGCCTAGAATCCTACCCTAGCTGCAGGTTTTCTGTCCAAAAAGGTTCATTTAATAGCAACTGTTTCATAGAACGAGAGTGGCTGTAATACTCGGTTACTGCAGCTGCAGCATTTAGTTTCCCATGTCAAATGTTCTGTGTTGGGTCCAAAGCTAACGCAGACAATTCCTTCACCCTAGATATTCTAACTGGAAGAAGGCTATTTAGTTTATTAGTAAATATTTTCTTAACTCTATTTTCTTAAAACTACATTGTTGGTTAAGGGCTCGTAAGTAAGCATTTCAAGGTAAGGTCTAAACTAGAAGTATTCGGAACGATTCTCTGGGCCTCTCTCCGCTATGTCTACCGTGCCTACAAAACTGAAACATGGACTGACTTTTGGGGTGTCCATAGCTACATGCGAGAACTAATTTTCCACCTTGACAAACGTGTTCAGTCAGCACAGAAGAAGCATGCTACGCCCGAGGAAAGCTCAACTGATCAAGGAAGCTACAACTCTTATGAAAAGGTACGATTGGAACAGTCTAGCTGGTTGTTTTTTAAAATCAAAATCTTGCTTTTAGTGTTCAGGGCGCTGTCCATGGTGCTGATAGGGGGCAGAGAGATTTCGTGCCATTGAACCTGTCACTTCTTGGTCTAAAGCATTTTTTTTGGTACTTTTATGGTTATTGTGGTATAGCGTGATATAAGCAGAATTCAGTATAATTTCAATGCACCTTTCCAAATGACGCTGCTGGGTATAGCTACATATTGGTATGGCTCATTATAGAAATATTTAGGCTACATTCTATTATGGTTGTCTTTGTAGCTTCTTGGTTTTCGTTACTGTAAATGGAACTGTACTTATTGGAAACATGTTTATGGTAGGCTGGCATTACCTAATTAATTACAAGGGTCAAATTTGATTCACAGATGTGTGTTGTGCCATATCACAACGTGTTGCTGAACTCATGAGTGAGCGGTATGATATTCCATCTTTGAAGAGGGCCTGTACAGGCCTATTTATTTGGCGAGACAGCTGTGCATGGCTGCATCTTACTGTAGCAGGCCGTAGGCTATGTTTAGGTTATTTTGATCTCCATTCTCCTTTTATTTGCTGTGATTGTTTATCGTTAATGTAACTATCCTAAATATACATTGTGTCATGCCTTTATCAATATTATATTTTGTTTACTAGGCCTACTACTTGGTACCACTGTTTTGTTCTGTTCACGTTCTCATTCACAGTTGTGTCGGTATTCTATTCTAAACTGTTATTCAGTATTTATGTTTGCATGCATGAATACCTAGGCAACTACTTTCAGCATTTAGTTTGTATTATTTTGGAAAGACAGCTGTGTTTACAGTTAAATTTACATAGGCTGTTTGTGATAGGTGAATTCTATCTATCTTGTATATTCATTACCAAAACGGCCTAGCTGTGTACAGCGCTGTCCATTGTGCTGATACAGCGCAGCAGAGATAGGCTGCAGATTTCAAAAGCACTCAATGATCTCAGAGTCTCTGCATTTTAACTTTTTTATTGTGGCGTGGCATGATTATTAACAGAATTTAAGATAATTCCAATTCAAGAACCCTCCAAAATGTAGCCCCCTCGCCGATATCAACTGCCCCATTAGTCACTTTATCTTGGCGCCAGGTCTGGAAGGTGCTCTGTAGTCCTTACAGTAGTGTGCAGCACACTACTACCCACACTACAGTAACTACTCCGCTGAACCTCCACTGGGTTTATGATTCGGAGAGATCCGAAGTCTATTCTCAGACCACTGGTTTGACCCCGAGACAAAGTCAGCCCACTACGCCTCCATGCTTAATTGGAGAATCTTAAAGTAAATCTGTGTTTTTAGCCCTTCCCCTGTTCCTTTGAGAAATCAACTATTCCATTCACTGCATAAATTTTCAGGTTTCACTGGTGCGACACTCAGAGGTGTTGAATTTTTTATGACAAAATCGGTCTAATAATTGTTGAACAGATGTAAGTGTTGGAGAGTGGGCTCCGTCAGACCTCATGAAGCCGAATTAGCATGTTAACCCTAGAAATGCCTTGGAATGGAGAAAACGAGAGGGAGAAAAAAATGTAGTGAGCATGTCAGGGTTGGTGATTGAAATTTACTCTTGGTTGGGATTAATTAATAAGGAGGGTGTGTAATGCATGGACTGGGAGGGACCAGAGGAGCACTGGGACTCCGTTCACTATTGGAATGGGATATATATTTTCTGAGCCATACATGACCTCCCCTATGTGGTACAATAGATACTCATGTATTTGAATATTAATATACTGTACATATTGCTCACTGTGCCCATATTATACAGTACTTGTATAGTTGACCTACTGTACAGTATGGTAATGTGAAGTCCTGAGTCAAATGTTAAAGCTTAAATATCGGCTATTTTGACAGTTTAAACTCAATAGAATGGTTTGGGTCAATTACAATTCGAATGCTCCTCAATGTGTCTGTATGAATTTTTATTTATTTATTTGAATTTGAATTTACTTACTGAAATAACAGAATTTAAATCAATTGACAACCCTCCTGCCTTATAGATGGTTTATGGTAAGTGATGCTCACATGGTGGTGTTGTTGAATTTGCCATACCACATTTTCAATTGACGAGAAAGAGCTTTGTGACAACTAGTCCATACATGTGACAAACCCTCGTCTCCCATTCATATATATAGAGCATTTGGAAAGTATTCAGACCCCTTGATTTTTTCCCACATTTTTTTAAATGTTACAGCCTTATTCTAAAATGGATTAAAAAACATTTTCCTCATCAATCTACACACAATACCCCGTAATGACAACAACAACAGGTTTTTAGAAATTTTTGCAAATGTATAAAATAAACTAAACAGAAATACCTTATTTACATAATTATTCAGACCCTTTACTATGAGTCTTGAAATTGGGCTCAGGTGCATCACATTTCACTGTATCATCCTTGAGATGTTTCTACAACATGATTTGAGTCCACTTGTGGTAAATTCAATTGATTGGACATGATTTGGAAAGGCATCCACCTGTCTATATAAGGTCCCACAGTTTACAGTGCATGTCAGAGCAAAAATCAAGCCATGAGGTCGAACGAATTGTCCGTAGAGCTCCGAGACAAGATTGTGTCGAGGCACATGTCATGCAGGTGAATGAGGACCCAAAAGCGACTTGGCGAAAACAGAGTATTTAATCCAGAATAAACTTTACAAAACAAAAAGCATAATACTACACGTAAAGACAAGAACAGACTGGAGACTTGATCGAGAACTGCAGGTTGCCTCGGGAAGGCACTTGAACCTAGCAGACTCAGACACCTGCTCACCACGCAGCATCTGAGGGAAACACGACACGACAGGGCAAAACATTGACACAGCACGGTGAATTATAAATGAGGATCCGACAGGGCAGGTACGGGAAACAAGGAGAGAAATAGGGACTCTAATCAGGGAAAAGGATCGGGAACAGGTGTGGGAAGACTAAATGATGATTAGGGGAATAGGAACAGCTGGGAGCAGGAACGGAACGATAGAGAGAAGAGAGAGCGAGAGAGTGAGAGAGGGAGGGGGAGAGAGAGGGATAGAAAGAGGGAAAGAACCTAATAAGACCAGCAGAGGGAAACGAATAGAATGGGAAGCACAGGGACAAGACATGATAATAAATGACAAAACATGACAGTACCCCCCCACTCACCGAGCGCCTCCTGGCGCACTCGAGGAGGAATCCTGGCGGCAACGGAGGAAATCATCAATGAGTGAACGGTCCAGCACGTCCCGAGACGGAACCCAACTCCTCTCCTCAGGACCGTAACCCTCCCAATCCACTAAGTATTGGTGACCCCGTCCCCGAGAACGCATGTCCATGATCTTATGTACCTTGTAAATAGGTGCGCTCTCGGCAAGGACGGGAGGGGGGGAGGGAAGACGAACGGGGGTGCGAAGAAAGGGCTTAACACAGGAGACATGGAAGACAGGATGGACGCGACGAAGATGTCGCGGAAGAAGCAGTCGCACAGCGACAGGATTGACGACCCGGGAGACACGGAACGGACCAATGAACCGCGGAGTCAACTTACGAGAAGCTGTCGTAAGAGGAAGGTTGCGAGTGGAAAGCCACACTCTCTGGCCGCAACAATACCTAGGACTCTTAATCCTGCGTTTATTGGCGGCTCTCACAGTCTGTGCCCTGTAGCGGCAAAGTGCAGACCTCACCCTCCTCCAGGTGCGCTCACAACGTTGGACAAACGCTTGAGCGGAGGGAACGCTGGACTCGGCAAGCTGGGATGAGAACAGAGGAGGCTGGTAACCCAGACTACTCTGAAACGGAGATAACCCGGTAGCAGACGAAGGAAGCGAGTTGTGAGCGTATTCTGCCCAGGGGAGCTGTTCTGCCCAAGACGCAGGGTTTCTGAAAGAAAGGCTGCGTAGTATGCGACCAATCGTCTGATTGGCCCTCTCTGCTTGACCGTTAGACTGGGGATGAAACCCGGAAGAGAGACTGACGGACGCACCAATCAAACGACAGAACTCCCTCCAAAACTGTGACGTGAATTGCGGGCCTCTGTCTGAAACGGCGTCTAACGGGAGGCCATGAATTCTGAACACATTCTCGATAATGATTTGTGCCGTCTCCTTAGCGGAAGGAAGTTTAGCGAGAGGAATGAAATGTGCCGCCTTAGAGAACCTATCGACAACCGTAAGAATCACAGTCTTCCCCGCAGACAAAGGCAGACCGGTAATGAAGTCTAGGGCGATGTGAGACCATGGTCGAGAAGGAATGGGGAGCGGTCTGAGACGACCGGCAGGAGGAGAGTTACCCGACTTAGTCTGCGCGCAGTCCGAACAAGCAGCCACGAAACGGCGCGTGTCACGCTCCTGAGTCGGCCACCAAAATCGCTGGCGAATAGACGCAAGAGTGCCTCGAACACCGGGATGACCAGCTAACTTGGCAGAGTGAGCCCACTGAAGAACAGCCAGACGAGTGGAAACAGGAACGAAAAGGAGGTTAATAGGACAAGCGCGGCGACGCAGTGTGCGTGAGTGCTTGCTTAACCTGTCTTTCAATTCCCCAGACTGTCAACCCGACAACACGCCCATAAGGAAGAATCCCTCGGGATCAGTAGAAGCCACAGAAGAACTAAACAGACGGGATAAGGCATCAGGCTTGGTGTTCTTGCTACCCGGACGGTAAGAAATCACAAACTCGAAACGAGCGAAAAACAACGCCCAACGAGCTTGACGGGCATTAAGTCGTTTGGCAGAACGGATGTACTCAAGGTTCTTATGGTCTGTCCAAACGACAAAAGGAACGGTCGCCCCCTCCAACCACTGTCGCCATTCGCCTAGGGCTAAGCGGATGGCGAGCAGTTCACGGTTACCCACATCATAGTTGCGCTCAGATGGCGACAGGCGATGAGAAAAATAAGCGCAAGGATGAACCTTATCGTCAGACTGGAAGCGCTGGGATAGAATGGCTCCCACGCCTACCTCTGAAGCGTCAACCTCGACAATGAATTGTCTAGTGACGTCAGGAGTAACGAGGATAGGAGCGGACGTAAAACGTTCTTTTAGAAGATCAAAAGCTCCCTGGGCGGAACCGGACCACTTAAAACACGTCTTGACAGAAGTAAGAGCTGTGAGAGGGGCAGCAACTTGACCGAAATTACGAATGAAACGCCGATAGAAATTAGCGAAACCTAAAAAGCGCTGCAACTCGACACGTGACCTTGGAACGGGCCAATCACTGACAGCTTGGACCTTAGCGGAATCCATCTGAATGCCTTCAGCGGAAATAACGGAACCGAGAAAAGTAACGGAGGAGACATGAAAAGAACACTTCTCAGCCTTTACGTAGAGACAATTCTCTAAAAGGCGCTGTAGAACACGTCGAACGTGCTGAACATGAATCTCGAGTGACGGTGAAAAAATCAGGATATCGTCAAGATAGACAAAAACAAAGATGTTCAGCATGTCTCTCAGAACATCATTAACTAATGCCTGAAAAACAGCTGGCGCATTGGCGAGACCAAACGGCAGAACCCGGTACTCAAAATGCCCTAACGGAGTGTTAAACGCCGTTTTCCACTCGTCCCCCTCTCTGATGCGCACGAGATGGTAAGCGTTACGAAGGTCCAACTTAGTAAAGCACCTGGCTCCCTGCAGAATCTCGAAGGCTGATGACATAAGGGGAAGCGGATAACGATTCTTAACCGTTATGTCATTCAGCCCTCGATAATCCACGCAGGGGCGCAGAGTACCGTCCTTCTTCTTAACAAAAAGAACCCCGCCCCGGCCGGAGAGGAAGAAGGCACTATGGTACCGGCGTCAAGAGACACAGATAAATAATCCTCGAGAGCCTTACGTTCGGGAGCCGACAGAGAGTATAGTCTACCCCGAGGAGGAGTGGTCCCCGGAAGGAGATCAATACTACAATCATACGACCGGTGAGGAGGAAGGGAGTTGGCTCGGGACCGACTGAAGACCGTGCGCAGATCATGATATTCCTCCGGCACTCCTGTCAAATCGCCAGGTTCCTCCTGAGAAGTGGGGACAGAAGAAATGGGAGGGATGGCAGACATTAAGCACTTCACATGACAAGATACGTTCCAGGATAGGATAGAATTACAAGACCAATTAATAGAAGGATTATGACATACTAGCCAGGGATGACCCAAAACAACAGGTGTGAAAGGTGAATGAAAAATCAAAAAAGAAATAGTCTCACTGTGGTTACCAGATACTGTGAGAGTTAAAGGTAGTGTCTCAAATTTGATACTGGGAAGATGACTACCATCTAAGGCAAACATGGGCGTAGGCTTGTCTAACTGTCTGAAAGGAATGTTATGTTTCCGAACCCATGCTTCGTCCATGAAACAACCCTCAGCCCCAGAGTCAATCAAGGCACTGCATGTAGCACCCGAACCGGTCCAGCGTAGATGGACCGACATAGTAGTACAAGATCTAGATGAAGAGACCTGAGTAGTAGCGCTCACCAGTAGCCCTCCGCTTACTGATGGGCTCTGGCCTCTTACTGGACATGAATTAACAAAATGTCCATCAAATCCGCAATAGAGGCACAGGCGGTTGGTGATCCTCCGTTCCCTCTCCTTAGTCGAGATGCGAATCCCTCCCAGCTGCATGGGCTCAGTCTCAGAGCCAGAGGAGGGAGATGGTTGCGATGCGGAGCAGGGAAACACCGTTGATGCGAGCTCTCTTCCACGAGCCTGGTGACGAAGATCTACCCGTCGTTCTATGCGGATGGCGAGAGCAATCAAAGAGTCCACACAGGAAGGAACCTCCCGAGAGAGAATCTCATCTTTGACCACTGTGTGGAGTCCCTCCAGAAAACGAGCGAGCAGCGCCGGCTCGTTCCAGTCACTAGAGGCAGCAAGAGTACGAAACTCTATAGAGTAATCCGTTATGGATCGATCACCTTGGCATAGGGAAGCCAGGACCCTAGAAGCCTCCCCACCAAAAACTGAACGGTCAAAAACCCGAATCATCTCCTCTTTAAAGTTCTGGTAATTGTTAGAACAATCAGCCCTTGCCTCCCAGATAGCTGTGCCCCACTCTCGGGCCCGGCCAGTAAGGAGTGAAATGACGTAAGCAACCCGAGCTCTCTCTCTAGAGTATGTGTTGGGTTGGAGAGAGAACACAATCTCACACTGGGTGAGAAAGGAGCGGCACTCAGTGGGCTGCCCGGAGTAGCAAGGTGGGTTATTAACCCTAGGTTCTGGAGGCTCGGCAGGCCAGGAAGTAACAGGTGGCACGAGACGAAGACTCTGGAACTGTCCAGAGAGGTCGGAAACCTGAGCGGCCAGGTTCTCCACGGCATGGCGAGCAGCAGACAATTCCTGCTCGTGTCTGCCGAGCATGGCTCCTTGGATCTCGACGGCAGTGTTACGAGCGTCTGTAGTCGCTGGGTCCATTCCTCGGTCGGATCCTTCTGTCATGCAGGTGAATGAGGACCCAAAAGCGACTTGGCGAAAACAGAGTATTTAATCCAGAATAAACTTTACAAAACAAAAAGCATAATACTACACGTAAAGACAAGAACAGACTGGAGACTTGATCGAGAACTGCAGGTTGCCTCGGGAAGGCACTTGAACCTAGCAGACTCAGACACCTGCTCACCACGCAGCATCTGAGGGAAACACGACACGACAGGGCAAAACATTGACACAGCACGGTGAATTATAAATGAGGATCCGACAGGGCAGGTACGGGAAACAAGGAGAGAAATAGGGACTCTAATCAGGGAAAAGGATCGGGAACAGGTGTGGGAAGACTAAATGATGATTAGGGGAATAGGAACAGCTGGGAGCAGGAACGGAACGATAGAGAGAAGAGAGAGCGAGAGAGTGAGAGAGGGAGGGGGAGAGAGAGGGATAGAAAGAGGGAAAGAACCTAATAAGACCAGCAGAGGGAAACGAATAGAATGGGAAGCACAGGGACAAGACATGATAATAAATGACAAAACATGACAGCACAGATCTGGGAAAGGGAACACAGTGGCTTCCATCATTATTACATTGAAGAAGTTTGGAACCACCAAGACTCTTCATAGAGCTGGCTACCCCAAACTGAGCAATCGGGGGTGAAGGGCCTTGGTAAGGGAGGTGACCAAGAACCTGATGGTCAATCTGACAGTGCTCCAGAGCTCCTTTGTGGAGATGGGAGAAACGTCCAGAAGGACAACCAGCTCTGCAGAACTCCACCAATGTGGCCTTTATGGTAGAGTGGCCTGACGGATGCCACTCCTCAGTAAAAGGCAAATGACAGCTCTCTCAGACCATGAGAAATCAGATTCTCTGGTCTGATGAAACCAAGATTGAAGTCTTTGGCTTGAATGCCAAGCGTCACGTCTGGATGAAACCTGTCACCATCTCTATGGTGAAGCATGGTGGTGGCAGAATCTTGCTGTGGGGATGTTTTTCAGTGGTAGAAACTGGGAGACTAATCAGGATTGAGGGAAAGATGAACGGCGCAAAGTACAGAGAGATCCTTGATGAAAACCTGCTCCAGAGCGCTCAGGATGGGGGTTAAGGTTCATCTACCAACAGGTCAACGACACTAAGCCACACAGCCAAGATAACGTATGAGTGGCTTCAGGACAAGTCGCCGAATGTCCCATAGGGGGTCTGGTCAAAAGTAATGGACTATATAGGAAATAGGGTACCATTTGGGATGCAACCTATGAGGGAATCATGAAGCAGTGAGACTAAAACATGTTATTCTATTTCGTGTTTTTCACAACATCCACGAGGCCGGGTCTCAGTCAGTCAGATTCTGATTTAAATAAACAAGTGTCTGAGTCTCTAGCCAGGCTAAAAATGGATGGTGTGTACACATTTTACACTCAATACCGCTCTCCAGTGAGTAACTGGCACCCCCCTCCCCTTTCCAGACATGGTGAATAATTTAACACTGACCCACGCTTGAGTGGATGGGCCTGAAGTTTGACCTCAAGATTTATTTTAACCACAAGCTCAAAGTAAACGAGCTGGAGCACTCTACACGGCTTGGAAACTTTGCGTGTCCCTCATGTTTATGCAATGTTCAACATAACCCTCCTCCCTCTCTCTCTCTCTCTCCCTCTCCCCTTTCATCTATCCCCTCACTTCGCCCGTCGCCTGCCCCAGCATCCCAGATCTAAACTAGTTTAGTTCCCACCCTGGCATTGCATGTTGTTGTGGAGTTCTGGCGCCTTCTTCACATCTCAAAGCTTCTTCCTTCATATCTGTAAAGTGCTCCTGATCTTAAATGGTGAGTAGGGTTGCAAAATTCCCAGGTTTTCCAGAAATTCTAGTGAAGGATTCCGGATTTCCAGTAATTATTCTCTCCTGATTCCGTGAAATTTCCAGCCAGGATTTCTGAAGAAACTGGACATTTTGGGAAGTGATGGGAATTTCGCAACCCTAGTGGTGGGTCAAAGACCAAAATAATGAACCTCCTGTCATCATAGGTAGTGTCATGATAGGTAGGGCCCAGAGTTTTGCCTGACTACATGACCTGACCAGGAAAAACTGGCCCTTGTGATACACTATAATAGTTTTCTCGGTCAGATCACACGTTCAGCAGAAACTCCTGTCCTTAATGATGTTTAATGTCAGGGTCAAAGGTCATGGACAAGATGAAAGTTCAGAGTTCCGGCCTGCTATTAGAAATTGGGACCTGTGTGCACGTTGTTGGCCATCAATCGTGCCTGTGGCCCTGTGTGTGAAGGATCACACAACCATTTGTTTCTGTCCTGTGGAAGCCTCCTTCTGTCACTTGATGAAGCTCTTTAATAAAGCTCCATTAATACTTTGCAAGGCAGTATGATATAAATTCAATAGCTGTTAATTACATATGCCCCTGAATAATTCAGAGTCCCAAAATAAATTCATAATAAATAATCACATTCACCGCCCACCGAAGTTGCATTGCATATGATACAGCGAAGAGATGGGGACCCCTGATTCAAATGGTGCCGTCTTTTTGTGTTTGCGCCTCCCACGGAATACACAATCAATCGTGATGAGGCTAATCATTCCACTCTCTCACTGTATTAGACGCATCAGGCCATCAAGACAGCCCAGCCACTAACCAATTTGCCATTCCAATATTATGCGGCGACGTTGTGACATCATATCAATATTTAAAATCTTTTTTATGCATGTATTCCGGCTTGTCCGACTTCATTAAGGCCATTCCTCATCCCTCAGGCTGGGACAGATTCCCTCTGGAATACTGGGATAGGATGAAGGTCTGGAAGAGATGCCGCTGCACAGGCTCGGAATATCGGCTCGGCAATACTGTATGCTATTATCTGTGTCCATTACAGACAGAAGCATGGGAGTGCACACATACAATACCTATAGGAAGTCAAAGATCCCTTGAACTTTTCGCATTTTGCTGCCTTAAAATTAAATCACAAAATGGGATTTCATTAAATGTTTTCCTACATTTCTACACAACCTACTCCACATTTTCAAAACCTTTGGCAACGATTACAGCTGTGAGTCTTTCTGGGTAAGCCTCTAAGAGCTTCCCACCCCTGGATTGTGCAATATTTGCCCATTATTTATTGGTATTGGTAGTTGATCATTTCTAGACAACCATTTTCAGGTCTTGCCAGAGATATTCAAGCCGATTTAAATCAAAACTGTAACTCAGCCACTCAGGAACATTCACTGTCTTCTTGGTAAACAACTCCAGTGTAGATTTTGCCTTGTGTTTTAGGTTATTGTCCTGCTGAAATGTGATTTAATCTCCTAGTGTCTGGTCGAAAGCAGACTGAACCAGGTGTTCCTCTAAGATTTTGCCTTTGCTTAGCTCCATTCCATTTCTTTTTTATCCTGAAAAACTCTCCAGTTGTTGACGATTACAAGCATACCCATGACATGATGCGGCCATCAATATGCTTGAAAATATGAAGAGTGGTACTCAGTAATGTGTTGTATTGAATTTGCCCCAAACATAACACTTGTATTTAGAATATTGTTTTTATTGAATTGCACATTATTTGCAGTTTTACTTTAGTGCGTTGTTGCAAACATGATGCATGTTATAGAATATTTGTATTCTGTACAAGCTTCCTTATTTTCACTCTGTCATTTAGGTTAGTATTGTGGAGTAACTAATAATAATAATAATATATGCCATTTAGCAGACGCTTTTATCCAAAGCGACTTACAGTCATGTGTGTATACATTCTACATATGGGTGGTCCCGGGAATCGAACCCACTACCCTGGCGTTACAAGCGCCATGCTCTACCAACAATATTGTTGATCCATTCTCAGTTTTCTCCTGTCACAGCCATGAAACTATTTTAAAGTCACCATTGGCTTCATAGTGAAATTCCTGAGTGGTTTCCTTCATCTCCGGCAACTTATTTAGGAAGGACACCTGTATCTTTTTGCTAACTGGGAGTATTGATACACCAATGAATAAATTCAATGTCTGCTCTTTATTTATTTTGACCAATCTACCAATAGGTGCCCTTCTTTGCGAGGCATTGGAAAACTTCCGTGGTCTTTGAATTTGAATCTGTTTTAGAAACTCATTGCTTGACTGAGGGACCCTAATAATTGTACAATGCATTCGGGAAAGTATTCAAATCCCTTGAATTTTTCCACATTTAGTTACGTTACAGCCTTTTTCAAAAATGGATTAAATACAAACATTTCCTCATCAATCTACACACAATACCACATGATGACAAAGCGAAAACAGGTATTTAGACATTTTTGCAAATGTGAAAAACTAAAAAAAAACGAAATACCTTATTTACGTAAGTATTCTGACCCTTTGCTATGAGACTCGAAATTTAGCTCAGGTGCGTCCTGTTTCCATTGATCATCCTTGAGATGTTTCTACAACTTTAGACCAAAAACTCTCCTTCCAGACTCACATTAAGCATCTCCAATCCAAAATTAAATATAGAATCGGCTTCCTATTTTGCAACAAAGCCTCCTTCATTCATGCTGCCAAACATACCCTCGTAAAACTGACTATCCTACCGATCCTTGACTTTGGCGATGTCATTTGTAAAATATCCTCCAACACTACTACTCAGCAAACTGGATGTAGTCTATCACAGTGCCATCTGTTTTGTCGCCAAAGCCCCATATACTACCCACCACTGCGACCTGTATGCTCTCGTTGGCTGGCCCTCACTACATATTCGTCGCCAAACCCACTGGCTCCAGGTTGTATATAAGTATTTGCTAGGTAAAGCTCCACCTTATCTCAGCTCACTGGTCACCAGAGCAACACCCACCAGTAGCATGCGCTCCAGCAGGTATATTTCACTGGTCATCTCCAAAGCCAACAGTTACTTTGTCCGCCTTTCCTTCCAGTTCTCTGCTGCCAATGACTGGAATGAATTGCACAAATCACTGAAGCTGGAGTCCTATATCTCCCTCTCTAACTTTAACAATCAGCTGTCAGAGCGGTTTATCGATCACTGTACCTATACACAGCCAATCTGTAAATAGCACACCCAACTACCTCATTCCCATATTGTTATTTATCCTCTTGCTCTTTTGTACCCCAGTATCTCTACTTGCGCATCATCATCTGCACATCTATCACCCCAGTGTTAATCCTAAATTGTAATTACTTCACCGCTATGGCATATTTATTGCCTTACCTCCCTACTCTTCTACATTTGCACACACTGTACATCACTTTTTCTATTGTGTTATTGACTATACATTTGTTTATGTGTAACTCTGTGTTGTTGTTGTCACACTGCTTTGCTTTATCTTGGCCAGGTTGCAGTTGTAAATGAGATCTTGTTCTCAACTGGCCTACATGGTTATATGAAGGTGAAAATAAATAAATAAATAAATATTGGGAGTCCACCTGTGGTAAATTTGACCATGAGGTCGAAGGAAATGTCTTAGTGTGCCCGGACATGATTCTGTTGAGTCACAGACCTGGGGAAGGGAACCTAGAGCTGGCCGCCCGGCCAAACTGAGCAATCGGGAGAAGGGCTATGACAGAGATCCAGAGTTCCTCTGTGGAGATGTGAGAGCCTTCCAGAAGGACAACCATCTCTGCAGCACTCCACCAACATGGCCTTTATGGTAGAGTGACCAGACTGAAGCCACTCCTCAGTAAAAGGCACGTCCCTTACGGACTCGGGAGAGGCAAAGGTTGAGAGTTGCACGTCCTCTGAAACACGACCCATCAAGCCGCTCTGCTTCTAGACACAATGCTCGCTTAACCCGAATGTCAGCCGCACCAATGTATCGGAGGACACACCGTACACCTGTCGACCGTGTCAGCGTGCATTGCACCCGGCCCGTCACAGGAGTCGCAGGTGCGCGTGGCCAATTGTGCACCACCTCATGAGTCTCCCGGTCTCGACCGGCTGCGACACAGCCTGGGATTGCACCAGGATCTGTAGTGATGCAGCTAGCACTTCAATGCAGTGCCTTAGACCTCTGCTCTACTTGGGAGGCCCCAAGATTTAATTCTTTGGCCTGAATACCAAGAGTCATGTCTGGAGGAAACATGGCACCATTCCTATGGTGAAGCAAGGTGGTGGCAGCGTCATGCTGTTGGGATGTTTTTCAGTGGCAGGGACTGGGAGACTAGTCAGGATCGAGGTTCACCTTCCAACAGGACAATGACCCAAAGCACACAGCCAAAACAATGCTGGAGTGGCTTCGGGACAGGTCTCTGAATGTCCTTGAGTGGCCCAGCCAGAGCCCGGACTTGAACCCAATCGAACATCTCTGGAGAGACCTGAAAATAGCTGTGCAGCGACATTCCCCATCCAACCTGACAGAGCTTGAGAGGATCTGACACAGCTTGAGAAGAATGGGAGAAACTCATTTGTGCCAAGCATGTAGCATAATACCCAATTAGGCTCAAGGCTGTAATCGCTACCAAAGATGCTTCAAGAAAGTACTGAGTAAAGGGTCTGAAAACTTATGTAAATATGATATTTCAGTTTTTATTTTTTATACATTTGTTACAATAAAAAAAAAAAAAAGGTTTTGCTTTTTCATCATCTGGTATTGTATGTAGATTGATGAGGGGGGGAAACAATTTTATCCATTTTAGAATAAGGCTGTAACGTATCAAAATGTGAAAATAGTCAAAGGGTCTGAATAATTTCCGTATGCATCTTATGTGTGGGACACAAAGATGAGGTAGTCATTCCAAAAATCATGTTAAACATGACTATTGCACACAGATTGAGTCCATGCAACTTATTATGTGACTTTTTCAGCAAACGTTTACTCCTGAACTTATTTAGGCTTGCCAGGACAATGGGGTTGAATACTTATTGATCCAAGACATTTCCAGTAGCGTTGCGTGGGTAATATCAACGAGGAAGCCAAGCCAAACCAGTAACAAAGCCATATTACAACCTATGTTGTGATATTTGCATTGTTTACTCTATAACCCTTGCATTTAGACACCACTGTGGTATACATTAATAAAGCAATGACAGCAAAAAGACAACAGTCACAAAGTGATGGAATAAATCAACTACATATTATTTGTTTCCTCACAAAACCAGAGAGCAACATCTGTCTGATGAAGTCCACAAAGCAAATATCGCATGTAACAAACTGTTATATGACTTACAGCATGGCCAAGTTAATGTTCTCGACAATTTACTAAACAACGACATATTTAGAACCACATCCTTACCTAAAGTCAGCACAAAGACAGCAGGAGCACTGCCTCCGCTATTCAAGCACCATTTAAACTCAAACATTTAAAGATCATAAAATCGACAAGGCTATATTGTATATGCTTAGTTTAATACACTGAACGCAAACTTAAACATACCAAAAACGATTTACTATAATTTCTGCCTCTGTGGGTGTGTGCATGCGTGTGTGCCCGTGTAAGTAAAAACAACAAGTTGACTCAACCCAGTGCTATCCTCCTCTCTTTCCTGATGGTTAAACCGTCTATGGCTCTGTCATACAGTATGCTTTTAGCTTTTGTTGTCATAGGCTACCTACCTAAAGTGCTTGCTAGCCTAACATCCTCGCATGGGCAACAATGAACCAGCTAAGTTAGCTAGCTAACGTGATCCTAATAAGCTGCATTTAGGCTACATATTGAAATTCAATCATCTCAGGCCAGTTGCACAATATATGAATGAACTGTATGCTTAGAGCAGAATCAACATCATAATCATTGGCCTGTAACAGACAATTAAGTAAAAACCACAAATCCAAATCCCCATCTCCATCCATGGCTTAAGAAAGGGCTGATTTAACAAGCTAGCTACTGCAGGACATCAACACAGGCAGACCAAAAACAGACACTTTTTTTCTGACAATGAAGATGTTTTGCTTAGGATGTGATTTGATTGGTGTGACGCCAAATTGAAACTGGCCTCCCTTGGGGGCGTTTTGCTTCGCCAGGAGAACCCACAGTTGAGCTCAGCTCAATGTTGATTGGCAAATGATTTAGTTTTTTTTTTAACAAGAAGGGCCAAATTTTTGCTGGCATCAATCAATAAAATGCAACATGTCATACTATTTTCTTCCAGATAGCATCTGATAAACGGGATACACATACTGAGACAGGAAGGCACCCTTCCGCTCACTTGGATGATTTCTCGGGTGAGATTCAGACGCTTGTGAATAGACATAAAATGATGAAAACACAGAGAGACTAAATAAACATTATTTTATCATTTAAATGTTTTTATTGGTCAAATATGTTGGGAAGCCTGGCTTCCCTTGGCATCCATGAATACACGCCACTGGACATTTCAAATTCTCATTTTTATTAACTTGTATTTTTAAAATATTTTTTTTTTAACATAATTCCACTTTGACGTTATGGGGTGTTAAGTAGGAAAGTGGCACAAAATCGAATCAATTTCAAAAATCAGGCTGTGACACGAAAAAAAATAATTGTCAAAATTGCTCAGGCTCAGTAAATTTGGTTGGGGATCGTCTAAGGACAGCGATATTGAAACATTGCCTCTGATTATTTTAAGCAGATTTAAGTCACTGAGACGTCTACAACACGTAACACCTCTTGGAAAGCTATCCCAGGGTTAGTTTTCAGAAGACTGAGGTCCTCTAACTTTTTACCTGGGCTTTCCACCTATCATATTTATTTTCATCCTAACAAACTCCCCAGTGACCTAAACTCCAGTCAGTTGGTCCCATACACATCCTCATACCCATCCTCTTCTCTGCTGGATGTCTCTACGATACTGTTCTGCATTTAAACACTTCTTTACCCCCCAGGATCTATCTCTCTCCTCTCCAAATTAAATCTGGCTATAAAACGGGATTCTGTAATTTCATTAATTTTTCTGTTTAACTCCTCCATGTTCGTTCCCCGTGCCGCCCCCCCCCACCCCTCCCCCCAGGGAGGGGAGCAGTAGAGACAATGGGGTGGCTGAGTGTCGCCCCTCGCCTGGGGGCAGGACTCAAAATCCATTAGGAAACCCAAAAGGTACCACCGTGAAACAAAAAGCCTCTGGTCTACCGTTGATTGGCAAACAAAGTAGGCCTTCACAGGCACTTAGGAATTCAATTGCGTTTTACCCATCACCTACATTATCCTGGTGGACTAACGGCTTCGTATTAAACCCACAACAGCCTATTCAGGTGCTAATTGAGATGAAGCCCGGGTTTGTCAAGGCAATTATAAGCAATAGCTTAAAATGGCTAGTGATGGTCTTTGAGGAAAGAGAAACTGTAGGGGGCTATTTCATTTTTAAAAAGGCATGACACTGGTAATAACAGATAAAAATGATCACTGTATCACAAAGGCAAAGGATGATATGATTGTTGTTTTTTCTCTTTCTAATATCGCCCTCTGTTCTCCTTTGAGTCACGGTTTCAGAAAGAGGACATTTGAGGAGTTAATTTGAAAGGCATTAGGTTGACGTTACATCAGATTGTAATTAACACTACGTACAAATGAGAGCGTGATCGGGATTTGGGTACCCATGACATGTAGAGTGTCTATCAACGTTTACATTCCTTAAGTGCTTTACATTACTGTTGAAAAGAGAGGATGATTGAGCGAAGTTAATTCAACTCCTTCTGCTGTAACGTATTCCTACTGTCTATGCAAATAGCAAGGAAATAGTATGGTATTCCACAGAGTAGATTAGCTATAATAAAAAAAAACTGCTAGTGAGTAGAGTACCATAGCAATGCAATAAACCAATAGGGAGTAGCGTAGCTATGAAATAAACCTAATAGGGTATAGAGTAGCTAGGAAATAAACATAATAGTGCCCAGAGTTTTTCCTGATCAGGTCACTCTTGTTCCTCAAGGCCTCACGTTGGTTATAGAGACAGAAGAACAAGTCCAATCACGCATGTTAAAAGTGGGGGACTGAGGGAATATGAAGGGATGGGAGGGAGGTATGGAGAGACGAGGACCAAGGATGACACCCCATATGAAATAGTGCAAAGCCTGTCACAATGCCACTAAGAGGTGAGTCAGCACAGCTGCCACCCGTGTTTTGTTTAGGATTAGATTTTTTTCTGTACTTCTTCCTTCTCTATGTGTATTTTCACCTCATGATACGATTCTCTCCCTGAAACGTATAAATAACACTCCCACCTGGACCTCATTCACCACCCAAAGGCATTTATCTCAGAGTCTTCACACACATTTGCATCAGAATTACGTCTGGAGAAACTGATGTTAAACTCTCAAACCACTGATTCCTCGGATCACTTAAGCCCAGAGCTTATCTGGGTTATTATAATTTTTTGAAGGATTTATAAAATCATATTTCGGAGAACGTTGAACCGCTGTATGGCAGTGCAGACCATTCCCAGGGTGTTATTTTCCAATACACACACCCTTGTTTACCTATTTGGTGGCTTGGCATTGTGGAATGTAGCACGTATCTGCCTGCAAATCCGCTTTGGCTCCAGTGCACACAGGATACTGAGATATTTCCATAAATTGCCTCACCTCACCTAAAACCTGAGTGAAAAAGTTTTTTTAAAGAAAAAGTTTATCAATAATCCCACAATAATTTGGATGATGACTGAACACAAAACTGCTGTCTACTTGGGAGATCTTTCAGGATTTTGTAAATTATTTATTTCTAGGGACACATTCATAAATGATCAAATATGGGCACCAGGCCATTGTTCGACAAAAATGGTATTCTAAGATGAAAATACTTACGAGTTATCTTAAACATATGAGTTCGCTTCACACTTATACATGATCTTATCTATAGAAAAGTTATCTTGTATTATTTCTAGACAATAATATAACCACACAGTAACAATTGATATTTAGAAGGTAGTGAGTACATTCCTCACAGTGGGCACCAATTACGTAGCGTTAATCGGTAAAGGATGCCTTATAATAATAACACAGAATAATTCCACTTATATAGGAACAGAAAGCACCAGCGACACATTAACATAAGATGGCAGGTGTAATCCATGCAGTGAGGAAGGAGAGCTATCTGCCAGACTAGGTATAGGTTTACTGTCATCACATTTAAAAACTTTAAAAACTTGGAGCAGATAAGCATGATGCCACCGTATAGGTGGTTTAACTTCGGATTCAAGGTGTCTGGGATGTACTTTGCATGAAGAGAGAAAGGTGCAAGTGCAACAACATACCTGACACTTACAGGCAAGTGGTTTCCTGATTTTCTTGGTCGAGAAATTATAGATATGCTGTGTGTTCACTGAGTGGATTGGTAATGTTACGGAAGCATTGAGAAACTGGATTGATGAGTGTTCTCATTGTAAAAGATGGTCTATTGTATGCAGTTCAAGTCCACCATTTGAACTAGAATTCAATGTATCAAAAACTCTCCACACTTTTGCTGAATGGTGTCTTTTCATGAAGCACACAATCCTTAATGGCTATCATATTACATGTGTTTTTTCTTTCCCCCTTTTGTTCGACTTCTAGTGTCAATTTCACTTTACCATGGATAGCCCATTTGTCTTTTCAGTGTGAGCAATTTAAAAGCACGGGCTTTTATGCAAAACACACTAAAACCAAGCATTTTCCTCCAAATTGGACATTTTTACGGTTATAATCTTAGCACTCTGAAGGCTCAGGGAGAGTTGCCCTGGAGGGCCCCAGACTCTTATCTTTTGTGCTCCTATGTAACGTCCGGATGACAAGTTTCTTTAATATGCATGAAGAGGAGAGCAGCAATTTGGCTGTACCATAGGAATTATCCAACACACGCAAATGAAAATGTCAGTTCTCTGGCAACCTTTGTCTGTTGTTATTTTAGCTTCCATGGCTACATGGTACAGGACTCAAAGAAACATACAGCCTCTGCAACAAAATCATTTGGAAATAGTGTCTCTTTTTGTCCTGGGTGACAATATACTATACATCTTATTGACCTAATATCTCTTTGTGGATGAACAGGAGACTGCTGCCAAGTATAATATTGCTGTTTATTGTTGTCAGGTATTCTCAAATCAAATCAAAGTGTATTGGTCGCATCCACCGTTTAGCAGATGTTATAGCAGGTGCAGTGCAATGCTAACAGGTCCTTGTGTTACTAGATTATATTATAACAACAAATTAGTGTTGGAATGAAATGAAAAAATGGTAGTTGTCGTCAGCCTGTACACATAGTTGTGTACAGGCTGACTGTATCTCATGATAATTAACACCATGCTCACTTATTCCAACTGAGTAAAGGGTAGTTACATATCTAGGTATAAGGGCAATTTACATGTTACCCAGTAAAGAGTTTGGGAGGGTTCTGAGCCTTCCAGTTGTATTCTTCTCTGTCGGTCATTAAAAGAGATGCCAATATGTCATAATAAAGACATGCTGGGCTGGGTGATGGCGTTTTGCTGTAAGTCAATCAGCGCTGAATAGGCTGGATGGAGCCTTCTTTTTCACCAGAGCTAGCTATCTAACTTAAATGGCATTACAGGGGAGCTGCCCATGCAGTTATGCTGCTCCGCCTCCCCCACCGAGCCACCAGCCACCAGAGAGCTCAATCTCTGTCCCCCATCCTCCCTTTCCCTCACCTCCCTCTCTCCTTTCCCATACAATTAAAATTGCATCAGGCACAGGGGATGGATTAGATGCACGATCCATGGCTCTACATATCTGGAGTGTGAAGCTGTCACGGAGTAGTTGGAGGGAGAAAGAGGGAGAGAGAGACAGGAGCTTCTGGGCATGGGAGGCAGGTGGGGTGGGACCTCCCTGGCATCGGAACTCTCAGAGACACCCACGGTGCTCCATCTCCACCCCCTATCCTCCTGCTCCCACTACGGACTCCTCCCTTCCTTTGCCATCTAACGAATCACTCACTCACTGTTCCTTTTTTATTTACAATTCCTCTCCCTGGTCTCATCCCTCACCTGTCCGGTGTGTCGAGTAGCCTTTCATCCTCCCTCCTTCTTTCCTTCCCTCCCTTCATCCACTCCCTCACCCTCCCTCCCACTCTTCCCCCGACTGCCACTACATCCATGGCTTTGACTTCGCCTGCCACCCGCACATTCACACCCAATCCATCTTACACACAGGCTCTTCTCTCCTGGCCACGGTTACCTAAGGCAGGGCTACATCCTGCAAGATAAAGTATTATTGGATCCTGTTGGGTTCATTTAGATTGAATATATACAGTATCAGGACTCCTGGTGTTACTGTATCAAGTGGTCTTGCCACACTATGAGCAATAAGAAAAAATACAAAAAATTACAAAACAATTCACTCAATTCATCAGCAACAGGAAATAGAAAATGGTGGGTGACAGAGAGCTTTGAGGAAAGACATAGCGTGAATGCCCCATTCACAGGGTGAGGAAAGTGTTCAAGATATTCACGTTGAAAACCCATTGGTAGCACACAGTGATACAATTTACAAATAGTGGAGACACCTACTATTTGCAACATACAATTACAACAAACATTAAAACACCTTTCAGTAATTTTGCAAAGTAGCACAAGGTACCACATTCAGTCCAATGTATCAAACAATATAGACTTCAAGGATTTCAACTGAATCCACTTAATTAACGCAATTGCTCACTATACCCAATTAGCGATATCTGTATACAACGCTTACCTGCATTCCTAAATAATGAATATTAGCCATTTTCTTCCCATGCACACCACTTATCACTTTCACAGTGACCAGAAAACCTGGTCATCCTACTGATCTCCACACAGCGAGGCTTTTCACACAGCTCGCCTGATCAATAGATTCTCACCTCATTGACTGCATGCCTTCCTTCCCACCTGTCACCTTCTGTTACCTCTGATGAGGTAGAAACCCCACCACTACTCTCCGCTCGCGTTGAAACTCTATCTGCCCCTAATGGCACCCTATTCCCTACAGTGTGCTGTATATAGGGCACACGTTTTGATGTGAGCCCTATGGCCCTGGTCAGAAGTAGTGCACTACACAGGGAAGCCCGGTGCCATTTGGGATGCAGACTTTGTCCTCAGGTCTGTCCTCAGGTCTCGCCGTAGTCACATTCATCAAGTGGACCTGTCCAAGTTGCTGTCAGAGCACAGGTTTGATATAGCAAGCTCTGGTTATATAGCAAGCTCTGGTTATATAGCAACTCTTACTGAAACTATATGGTTATTATTATTACTGAATGATTAGGATGGAAATTCAAGTTCATTGAAACTATGTTGCGTATTCCAAATAAACATTCAGAAATAACATTTAAATTAAATGATTTGAAAAACATTTAACACCCCCCCCCCCCCCCGCAGAAAATACCTAGGGCTTAATATTCTGCCCGGGTATGAGAATATATCCAACACATGCAGAGAAGCCCCCTGCCAAGGGTTCCATGATTATGTATCAAAATGGTGCCACCATGGCTTTTCCTACCAGTGTATGAATGAGTGTGCATGTGTGTGGTAATGGACGGAAGCTGCGGCCTAGCTGTCGCTCTCTCCTCCCCTCCATCCCGGGCTGGTCCTCCTGCTCATTAGACTGGCTCTGCAGAGAGAGGGACCGAGACAGAGAAAGAGAGAGAGAGAGAGAGAGAGAGAGAGAGAGAGAGAGAGAGAGAGAGAGAGAGAGAGAGAGAGAGAGGGGGAGAGAGAGAGAGAGAGAGAGAGAGAGAGAGAGAGAGAGAGAGAGAGAGAGAGAGAGAGAGACGAAGGTGTCTCAGGTTCTAAAGCCCGCGCTTTGACATTCACGCTGCGCTTCGAGTCGATCAGGTCCCAGCTCTGATAAATTTGCATCTCTTTGAATGTGACGCTTGAAAAAAAAAAGAGAAAAGGAAGAGAAAAAAGAGGATGGGGGGGTGGAAGGGTGGAGGAGGGGGGGTGAAGGATAGATGGGAGGGGGGTAGGAAAAAGGGCCCAGGCACTAGATTAAATTTTGCCGTCTAGAAAATGAGAAAAAAGAGCCTCTATCTCCTGCAGTCTACTGGGAAGATCTTTATTCTGATTCTTGTTAGAATTGTTTATCACTGTGACAGAGCAGGCCGAGGTTGAGATAAAGGCAGTGCTCCATCACAGGCTTGACAGTCGTAGGACATGCGCTGGAATGAAAGGAGCCAGGGAAATATTATTAATAGATGCTGACTTGATTTGCCTCGATTGCACGTCAAGACGAGGGGGCCAGGGCTTGATTGCAGCCTATGAAGTTCCGTCCAAAACGGAAGCTATTTTTCATTAAGTGATAGAAGTCTCCTCTCTTTTTTTGCTCTTCCCTCTTGCGTTGCTTTCCAAGGAGCTGATAACTTATGCGGTTTATTCTAAGCATGCTGATTTGTGTCAGGGAGAGAGAGCGGGTGGAAGGGAGAGCGAGAAAGGGTGATAGGGAAGGATTGACGCTGGGTGAAAGAAGTGGAGGGAGGGGGAAAAATGGAACTTATCTCGCCTTTCACAAAATAAACCGCCGTGCTGGTTTAACGCTAGTTTTGGCAGAAGTGAGGAGGACCCAGCTCAGCATACATGATGTGTCTATCATAGCCATCAACAACCATGTACGGCGTCGGCAAACTGAACACATAGCACCATTGTCCTCAATGCAATACACCCCCAGCCTCCACGGACAACAGCTGGAAAAAAAAGTATTGAAAATTTACACGAGAAGGTTCAGAAGGCATGGCTTGAAATGCATGGCACAGGTTGCGTTAAGAGTGTTGCATTACTAATGGCTGTACAGGAATAGGGATTTACACACCGCCCTCCTTCACGCCCCCATACTGTACAGGCAGATGCACCAGCCAGCCGATGTCTAGGCATCACAGTTGTGTGTGAAGAATTAAACGAGGCTATAGCTTTAGAGAACACAAATAAATAAAAAATATACAGAGGGGAAAAGGTACCTAATCAGAGAAACATGATGCAGAGACTTGTACACAGTGACTTAGAGGAAATCGGGATAGCAGATAGATATGCATGCTTATTCACTCTCTCCTTCCTGTGTGTGTCAGTGGGTGAGATGATGATCAGGATGCAGAACAGAACAGTGTGAAGTTATTACGACGATACAAAAATACTGAAGAATACTCTAAGTAGTGTAAGCAGGTAGGCGGCTACACAATTAGAATCAGATTTTACCTGGGAGAGGAAGGAGAGGAGACAATGGAGGTTTGGATCTGACTGAGGGGGAGCAGTGGGACATCTGTCTGCAAGGTCCCTGGTCTGACTGGGCTGTGCTGAGGTAAACACACCTGTCGTGTGTGTGTGTGTGTGTGTGTGTGTGTGTGTGTGTGTGTGTGTGTGTGTGTGTGTGTGTGTGTGTGTGTGTGTGTGTGTGTGTGTGTGTGTGTGTGTGTGTGTGTGTGTGTGTGTGTGTGTGTGTGTGTGTGTGTGTGTGT
The DNA here is from genome assembly GCF_021184085.1 of Oncorhynchus gorbuscha. Classification (NCBI taxonomy): domain Eukaryota; kingdom Metazoa; phylum Chordata; class Actinopteri; order Salmoniformes; family Salmonidae; genus Oncorhynchus; species Oncorhynchus gorbuscha. Next base: position 36,792,806 of record NC_060189.1, on the reverse strand, counting down.
GTGTGAGGAGGGGAGGGTGGAGACAGATGGAGGAAGCCTTAAGCGGGGTGAGTGTCTCCCAGTTTTAAAAACACTAAGCTTTTGAACGATCATTACAACCACCTGCCATGCTTTTTTGCTTTCTCTGGTCTCATTCTGTCTTGTTTCTTGTTTTTCTACTTGTTCGTTTTTTCGTCTACTGTACAACACCCCGTCTCTTTGTGTAATTAGTTCACTGGAGTAATTTATGCATATCTTCAGCAGACGCTGTTTGTCATTTCTGTGAAAATCATAAAATATTGTGTTCTGAGGATCTTACGGATTTAATGATTTGCATTTCCAAGTACTATCTACAGTATAAAATGTGACTTTCATTCCCACAAGCAGTTTTAGAGTATCATTAGTATCAAGTTTTAAAAACATGACACAGTAAAATGTACTTATTCTTTACTGTATGGTACATACATGGATAGTTAAGTTCTCTGCTCCACATAAAAAAATATCACAAGTGTAGGCTTTATACATTTTACTATTTGTCTGTACAAGTCCATGTCTTTTTTTCAGTTGAAAATGTGGCTTTGCCAACTTTCACACATAAACATGTTAATAGACGAGAGACACAGTGACACAGTGAAACCACTCTTCCAGAATTTCAACTTGCACAAAAATGTATTTCGTTGTAAAAAAAAAATCAACATTCATAGCTACACGGATAAAGAGTTCTGTGAGCAACAGATTTGTTGCTCTTGGTCTCTGCTGGTTGTGACTAGGGATGTTTGATAAACAGCAAACCATGAGACAGATGAAGATTATGGATGTCGTCAAATTAATTTACCGTGAATTTTACCTCCAAATTCTTACATAGGAGTGTAAGTCGGTGGAAACATATTTTTGCAACTGGTTGTTATATTTTGTATTCATTACAAATGACCTATGTAGAATATAGTTACACTGATTATTTCATTCTCACTGTTTGTGTAAATACATTGCATTTAGATTAATTGAATAAATCTGCACAGTTTAAAAATGCATGACATGTGTCCATGTAAAGGGCATGTACAGTATAATGAGGAAGAAAGGTTTAATAGACACATATTAGTCATTTATTTGTCTGTAAGAGAGAGCGAGCGAGAGCTGCCAATGTCTATTTCAATCTGAACTAATGCTGTAACTGCTGAAATGCGCCTGTTCAGTTAACCCGGGTTAACTGTTTCAAATCAGCTGTTACATTTGGCATATAGAGACAAATCTTTGAGTGCTATTCAAGTGTCTTCATGTAAGTGACTTCTTGTCCTTAATAAGTTCTTGAGTTATGTGAGAATACTATTAATTACGCCATTTAATACGCTACCACACCCGCACTCCAAAGAGCTTGACTTATTTCCTTTTGATTTTTCCTTCCAGTGAAGTAGGTGACTGGTTACACTTACAGGAACAATGATTGAATATTCATCAAATGTCTCGTTGGATTTTTAGGGAGATCATTTTATAACGCAACTCATATCCCTTAAAATATGTTTTCCTAAATTGGCATTGACACATCCGCATATTTAGGTTTTTATGAAATACGCGATTGCTTTCTCCATTAGCTGTGACAGTGTGTGCATGCGGGCGTTTTGTAACAAAGAGGCTCTCACGCACACGACCCATTCACCATACAACCAGGATGAATATCTACAGACACGACTCATTCACCATACAACCAGGATGTATATCTACAGACACGACCCATTCACCATACAACCAGGATGTATATCTACAGACACGACCCATTCACCATACAACCAGGATGTATTTGGCTAAGCCAATGTAGAGAAAATAAATGATTGGCTTTACTGATAAATAAAAGGCTTTTGGTGTGCCCCTGGTATTCAATGCAAGGAGGACATACTGAAAAAAAGTATTAGCTGAATATGATCACTTATTTCACCTTGCAAAACACAGCTATGGGTTGCTATACAGAACACAAACCAACAAATGTATCATATCATTTGATCATAGCGCCCATGTCACGCACACCATCTGTTAATACCTCAAACACTTTTAAACACTCAACTTTTAGTGGGTGTCGTTTAGAAAGAGATCAACAACAACAGCAAAAAGCAAAGGAGAGTTGAGTAAAAACACAACTGAGAGATATTGTGTAGGGTACACATGTCACTAAGAGGTACACTGGTTTAGGCGACAACAACGTGAGAATGTTTGCTGCGTGTTGTCTGAGCGGCCACGGTTCTCAGGGTGTCTGTCCTTCGTAGACAGACAGACATACAGAGAGAGGCGGGCGAGAGCTCCCCAAGCCTTACAAGCCCCAGCAGAATCTAACTGTAGTAGAATTACATACTTTCTCCCTGCAAAACAGAAGTGTGATGGAAGCAGGCTAGCTCCATTCTTCCACCATGCTCAGTTTCTATCACATGGCTATTAGGAGAATCTTCCAAAAAATGAGCTCCATTTCAGTTTGAAAATGGCTAAATTGTGTGAAAACTGTTTGTGGTATGTCGTTATTGACTATTGGTGTTTATTATGTAGTATAGACTATTCCCCTCTATGATCAGAACTAGTGTTTGTCTATAATTCTATCAGTGTGATTTGGTCATCTATATATGCCGGTTAGCAACCACTTTAAATTGGTTGAAGAAATTGTAATTGAATCTGAACTGCTTCAGGAAAAACACTTGTATTTGGTTCAAAACATACATGTATAATGATGTTTTAGACCATTTTGTGTATTTGTATGTTTGTAGAAATTATGCCACAAACGCCTGCACACACACACACACTAACTTAAACATCCTCAGCCCTCCAGTCCATCGATGGTAGCTTGTATCTGGTTGTCTGACAATAGGATTTGGGACTTTCCCCACAAAATGACAAGCAGATGAAGGTGTTGATGAAAGGTCAACATTTCCTATAAATGTATTGCCTTTTCACATATACACATCATTTCGGGACATAACTCATAGGCCAAAAGCCTTTTTCCACAAATGCTGTGATGTGAAAAAAAAGCCTTTATAGCGCAGGCCGTAAAGTACGTCTAAGGTAGCAAAACAGGTCTCACACACATCTACATCATTTTGCCAAAGCTTCATGTTAAATAATGTTGTTTCAGATGCGTAGCATGGTTCAAATGTATGGCTCTGTAGCATATTGTATTACTGTTGAGAGTGTAAAACAAGGACAAAAACCACACGCAGGCATGCTTGAGAAAGTAACACGGCTGGATATTCAAATGTTGGTAGGTTTTGCAAAGCTGCATGTTCTCAAATGCAGCCGTTGAAATTGCATTAGAAATGGTCTTTGCTGATGTGTGTTCAAATTTGGCACAAGAGACAGAAATCAAGCAGACGAAACAGGAAATAACAAAAATGGGATTCTGTAATTTTAGTGAGAATTTAGTAGTGGGTGTGGATGGGTCTTTGAGCCAAAATGTGGCCATACAGAGAGGGGGATTGTCACTTACTTTTGAAAAGCTCGAAAAGCTCGAAAATAATCATCTCTGTCTGTGCACACACACACACACGCACGCACGCACACACACACACACACACACACACGCACGCACACACGCACGCACGCACGCACGCACGCACACACACACACACACACACACACACACACACACACACACACACACACACACACACACACACACACACACACACACACACACACACACACACACACACACACACACACACACACATAAAGATGGCTTCCTGCTCTAATAACAGGTGACAAAAGGTCAGCGTTTCGGAAACACGGTGCAAACTTCAACTGTTACCCAAACCTCCGCCTCCAGGACCACAAATGTCACCCCTCTTTCTTAACACCAATTAGTGTTGGTGTGAAAATGATCCTGAGACACAGCACAGATAAACCCCTAGCAGGTTTTCTGTTTTCTTTACTGTAAAGGACTTGGGGCTACAACCACACGCACATCTTTTGTGCCGGAGAGACGAAAGGCGACCATATGCGGTTTGACTGTTTGTCGCAGGGCCCGAGAAAAAAAAAAAAACACTTGCTTGTTTTTCAAGTTGTTATCTCTTCACACTACCCAGCTGCCTTCGCTGTGACGACTCTTGTCTCCTCGCATGACACAAACACCTGCTGGCCCTCTCTCCAAAAAAGGCAATTCTCAGACTAGATAACCTCTACTCGTGTTTGTACTCACATGCTTCTGGGCTCAGGGAGAACGGAGACACCGAAGACACCGTGGACGTGGTTAAGATGCTACCTCTCGTCTCCACTCTTGCTCTCCTTGCTTGACTTGTTTACTCCCAATTTTTATTTTTTTGTTACATTTTTTTATATTTTATTTCCCTCATTCTCTCTCTTTTTCTCTGTTCTATTTTTCTGAGACGATGTCTTTGATCCTGGCCATCAGAAGTGTTTTGAAAAGCTTCCCTTTTGTTCCCTTCAGATCCGTCATCTTTACACATTGGGATGCAGCAGCGGCAGCTTCTTAAGATGAGAAAGTAGACCATCCAGTACTGTCACATTTCCCACCCGTGCCTTTGTGTGTGTCTGCCAGGGCCCACAAACACAGAGGAACTCACAGTACGTGTACAATAGCCCATTGCTTTACAATAGACGTTTCCAGACGTTATCTTGACAGCGAAGGCGAAAAAGTCCCTTTTGTCTCTTGGTGAGTATTGCTGTCAGAAGGGCTACGCACTTTGTGTGTATGACTGAATGGGGTTCCTGTGAATCCATGAAGGCCCTTGCTATTCCACAAGGTGGTGGTTTGGTTTCATGTACATCTCATCCTCGTGTGATTGGTGTGAAGAGCGAGTAAGACATCTTCACCAGTTCTTGAACCTACTAATGTGGCAATATTACCACCCTTAGACACTATTACCACCCCAAGACCCCTGTCCCTCAGGCCTAACTGTTCACCACCAACCTTAGCTAGGTGCTTCCTCCATCTTCGACAAAGACATGTCCTTGGAGAGACACAACGAGAGAGCAGAGAGCCAAGCAGAAAGGTGGTGAGTGGTGCGAAGGTGACACTCACAAGACTGGGAAAATGTGCGAAAGGACATGACAAGATGTGTCTCCTATTCCTATAGCAACTCACTGCCTGCCTATACTCACCATGTGAACACCAAGCACAACATTGGTCCTCGCGTCGTTTTGCTATTCAATCTTAACGTTTTAACCCCACAATCTATTTGTTGAGGTAGGCTATGAATCTTCCAAATGTTGTGATTTTGCAATGTGTTATAGGCTCAACATTGTCCACTTACACACAACGGTAGCCTATATTTGAGTAGATACCTCACACAATTCAGGGACTGTTATCATTCCAAAACTAGATAACAAAATATTAGATGAGGTCAGATTCAGCGAAATCCCACGGCCAGTATCCAATCTCACTTATCATCATTAGACGTTCTAATCTGATGTCCATCACATAAGACTCATTGTGTTCATAATGGGATAAAAGCACCTCGGATTGGATATTTGGATATTTGATGGTATTATGGTCAGATTGGACATTGCCGCTGATCGGACTGGAGTGGGACACTGACCAGTGGGAGGATTTTGACATCACGTGAACCTTTGTGGACGGTGATAAGGAGGAGGATGACGATGAGGAGACTGGAGATTTATAATGCTTAAATGTGATTATGTGTCACTGCCCTGTTTCTCTGTGACACAGGAGAGGGAAACATTGGAGTTTATATCTGAGGCATTTCAATTGAATGACCTTTCAATGACCCATAGGCCGAAATACAGTGTGCTACATAGAGCAGAATGGGTTACATGGGTACAATTCTACTTCAATGTGGCGGAAGAAGATCGAAGTCTAATTAATTCCTCTTTTAATTCCCTTTCTGATAACATGCTTAATTCCTGAATTACTGGTAGCAAAGGGACAACATGGAGATCCATAAAAAAAACAAATGTTACATGATTGTTTTAATGTAACTTAATACATCAACACTGGCCATAGAAACATCCGGATGCATCAGAGACAAACTTCAGGCTAATCACTTAACGTTCTCATGTCAGTGCCTCTGTTTGTCCACAAGAGGAGCTCTACTCAATGAATGTTCTCTCTGCCTGCACACAGACCCTATACACACATGAACATGACTCCAGCCCTTCCATAACAGCCAGTTGTGAACTCCTTAGCGTAGTGGCAATGTATTGTTTATACTATATATAGTATATAATATTATTATATTGTGTGATATGTACATTTATGTGTAAGGAGTCAAACTGTGGTGTTTATTACTTAAGCATAAAATATGTACATTAAAATCAGTGCGATATTGATTGTTGTAGTATGACAGGTGAAGGTGTAAATTACAGGGAGGTTATAATTGCATGCTTAATTAATACATAGTATGATTACACTATATTTCCTTGTCTGGTCAGTAAGTGGTTACCTATTAGGAATCAATGAATATTTTCCATTATTTTATGATCAATTAAATCTCACCACTGTGTCACAAAAAATGATACAGACATTTAGTAACAAGTCAATTAAAACAGTACGTCATCTTCTGATGTACTATTTTGACTTTTTTCGAGCGCATGTATTTTGAAATATATTTTCTACCCACAGCAATAGAGGCATTGATCGTGATTGGTTGATCTCTGTCTCCTGTGGTAGACCTGAGAGCAGGCTGGGTGATCAGACAGGACAGGGTGATCAGAGGTTAGTTACTGGATACAGGGATCAATACCCCATTGAGTAACAATTACTGCTGGATGCATACGTAATGAAGGTTACATTTAAATGGCAGAGAGAGAGGAGCTATTTTACGGACTTTCTCATTTCACTCATTAGACATATTGTCTACCACCACCACCCTCCCTCTCTTTTTCTCCTCTCCTCATCCATCCCCCTCTCTTTGCTAATCACCACCCTCCACAAATGTGGAGGCATGAATAAAAACAATCCCAATGTTGGCATAAACACAAGAATGTATTCATTCAAGCATTAAATTACAGTTGAAATAAAACACTCCTTGTCAGAAAGAAGAAGAAGAAGAGAAAGAATAAGAAAAAGAAAAAGAAGAAGAAGAGGAAGCGAGGTTCTTGTTGTTTTCCCTTGACTCCTACTGACAAAAGAGGGCAGTATGATGACATTGATAAAGTGGACAAACTTTTACTCTGTCGCTCTCACGTCAGTCATCATTTTTGTATTTATGCACATGCGTGTGTGTGGCCATGTGGTTGTTTCATGTGCATATGTGTGTGTATTCATCCCCATAAATGCATTTGAGTGTGTGTGCGTGTGTGTGTGTGCGTGTGTG